>NW_022105855.1:3828851-3840202 GCF_000313985.2 Echinops telfairi
CCCACTTCCTCCCCCACCCCCCTGCCTCCCCCTCTCCCATGTCCCCCAGAACCATTGGTCCCATTGTTTTCTCCTCCAGATTGTTTATCCCACCTATCTTATCTAGATAGACCTGAAGAGATAATAATATGCACAAAAAACAAGACAGCGCAAAATAAAGCAACAAAACAAAACAACAACAACAAAAACAATGACAAAAAAAGAGAAAAGCCTGTAAATAGTTGAAGGTCTGTTTGTTGACCTTTAGGAGTGTTTTCTGGTCAAGTCTGATGGGGTACCAGGCCCTGGCCCCAAAGTCCATTTTTGGTATTCCCTGGGGACTTCATTGTTCTGTTCCCCTTGTTCTGTTGCACACCCTTAGTGTTTTGCCTCAGTGTATTGGGGTCAGGTTGGGTGCAATTCCCACACTGTGTCTCCACTATCATCCCCCATAGTCGCTATGGGACAGTGAAGGACATCTTGTCTCATAGTGGGGCCGGCCCTATGGTCATCTCTGTGCTTTGGCTACTCTGAGAGGGCCAGGATGTGCTCCACTCTCTCTTCCTCCCCCTTTCTTTGCTCCTGTGTGCTCTGATCAGACATGTCCCTCTTCTTGAGCTGTAGCTTCACTGCTGTCCTCTGAAGTGAATTTTATTATGGGGATGGGGTGGGACGGAGGCTGTACACATGGCTGGGATTGAGGTTGGCCCCTCAGACATCTCTGTTGGTCCCCTGCTTCACATACGTATCATCTCTTATAAAGATTACCATCATTCCCCATTTGGAAGCCTCTTTTAAGATGTAGGTTAGGTTTTAGCAATCACTTACCCCACTTTCTCAGGAGACTGCAGGAGAACCACCCGCAGAGAAGTAGGTTTTTCTCTTCTAGTGTTACTTAGCCCATCCTTGAGTTATTTGCACTGTGGGACCATCAGTTATTTATCTCTCCAGGATGAATTCAAACCCACCAACTGCTACATGGGAGAGAGAGAGAGATGTGCAGTCAGCCCATAAAAATCACAGCCTTGGCAACACTATGGGGCCAGTTCTACTCTGTCTAGTTGATTTACTATGAGTCTGAATCAATTCAACAAAAATGGGTTTGGTTTGATTTCGGTTTTAATGGGTCAAGGAATTTAGAGGCAGGATCTTTTAGTTGTTATTCTTAGCAACTCAGAAGCTAGCTGGCCTGAGAACAAATCCAGCTTTACCCCTTTCCTAGCTGGGTGACCGGGGTTAATTACTTAGCTCTTCTGGGCCACATTTCCTCTAGATTAAAAATGTAACAATGAGGAACATAAAATTAATAATTTCCAAATTGGGTCATGGTGGTTTTCCTGCACATGTAATGCTTGATCAATATTTTTGTATTTTATATCATGATGTTTATATCTTTCAAGAACTTTGAAAGCTAAAATATAGTAACAATAATATTGAAATTGCCTTTATAATGTATTACTATTGAAAATGATCCACACATAAAGTGTCTGTTTACAGATAACAAATGTTCACAAAGATCAGTCTGAACTCTCTACTTATATTTTAGGAGCACAACAAAATTTTAGACAAAATCTAATATATATTTTAAATCATAGCACAATATAATCTATGATATCAGGTAATTAAGTTATTTTCCTTGTTTGATGCAGTGGAACATAAGTTAAACTGATCTTTCAGACTCATTCAGTGGTTTAATCAGACCTTATGCAGTAGGTCACAGTTGACATTGCATTTGGGGACATTCTGGTGTTAGATGTCATCGGGTTGGTTACGACCTGTAGTGGCCCTGTGCACAGCAGAATGAAACACTGCCCAGTCCTGCTCCAGCCTCACAATTGGTCCTCTGCCTGAGCCCAGGGTTGCAGAGCTGTGTAAAGCATTTCATTGACGGCCTTCCGCTTTTTCGCTGCCTGCCCACTTTACCATGGAACATTCTAAATAATACTTTCCCATGGGACATTCTAAGTACTTCCTTTCACCCCTCCAAACTACTGATGCACAAAGGGCCTTTCTCTTTTAAGGCTGCAGGCTCTATTGCATGCACACATACTTTTATCTTCATGAATTTGTTTTTGATGATTCCTTCTTTCACTTAAGTATATGTGATGCTCACTTTTCTACATCCTTAAATATTCTGGAGCACAGTGTTTTTTTGTTTTGTTTTTGCCCAGCATAATGAGTACACTAAAGTTTCACTGAACTGGGCACTTTTAGTTTATTTTTTTTCTCTACCAGTATATATGTGTGTGTCTATTTGTATGTATCTGTGTGTGTGCCTCTCATTTTATTTATTTGTTTGTTTCTTTGTTTATATGTCTCCCTCTCTCCCTTTCCCCTGGCCTCTCTTTCCCCTTCACAATCTGCTTCTTTTCACGTGAAAACCATTTTTCTTGATTAGTGGAACAGATTTTTAATGGTTTGATAAAGTATCACAAACTTATGTTTAAAATGTCCCCATTTCTGGAATTTAGATGTTACATTTTCCCGTATTTTGAATGATCAATGAGACTGATCACTAATTTTAACATAAACGATTTACTGGGGCAGGGGGCTACTTTGTAGAATGAAAGTGTAAGGATTGAGAGGAGAATTTTTTTCCCCTAGGAAAGCGTGGTGAAGGATGCTATGGAGAATAATATAATACTGGCCATTGAAGCAGCTGGACCCTTGCCCATTTCCTCCTTCTGATGGGATTTCAGTCCAATGATCTGTTTTGTGTCATTTCCAGGTTTTCATTCGATCCCAGGTTTATACCAATACATACTGGATTGGATTATATGCTACAAAAGAGAATCAATGGCAATGGGTTACTGATGACAAACCAGCTACACTGTAAGTCAGGCCCTGGACTATATTTAAATTCTCAAATTGGTGTGAAAGTTGGAAGAATGATCTTTAAGGAAATTCTTCTCTCATTTTATCTTTAAGTAGAGGTCATTAGTAGAGTGATTAAGAAAGCGTTCAAAGAAGTATACTTGAAGAGAAAGAGAAGCTCATGGAGAGCTAGTAACAATCAGACAAAAATATTGGGAAACACATGCATGTTATGAAACAAAGCAATGCGTGATGTGGAGTGGTGGATCATCCTGGTTATGCCACAGTGAGCCCTCTTAGCGACAACAAATGAGTATCTTGAGCATCCCAGAATTTCATTTCAAATGCTTTTATATTATTAATTCACATACACACACACACACACACACACACACACACACGCAAATCAAAGAGAATTGCTGCTAGGGTTCCAGTTTCCACGTATGTGAATTGATTCCCCAAAGAAGCATTTTTCCATAGGTCTCTGCAGTGGTTGTAGACAAATCCTCTTAACAATATCCTTGTTAGAGTCTCATTCGGTGCCTTCCAACAAAGGTCCGATCAAAATAGTGGCTTTCAAAGAAATCTGCTGGGACAGTTCAATTTTAGGCAGCAGTTCAGAAGGTTAATGAAACTTTTTTTTTGGGGGGGGGTTTCCCCCCCAAAATGAATAGAGATAGCTATTTTTTGAAGGACACCGGATGATGGAGGATTAGTGAAGAAGATTTAAGAACATTGAAAACTGCAGTGGTTGAGAAAAGACCAGGACATTTGTACTCAGGAATTAGTTTCCATCATGCTAAAGAACCCGCTCACTTTTCAATGGTAGCAAGGACTGTCTTAAGAGAATTTTGTTAGGAAACATCATCCTGTCCATCTTTCTACACTGATCTTGCTTCTTCAGACTTATTTTTGTTCCCCCAAACTCACAGAACATTTAAAAGGAACCTGATCGGAGTACCTCAAGGGTGCTCAAACCTGCTGTTTGGATGTGTACATTGAAGAACACCGCAGGAGCACTCTTTGTGGGAAGGATGGGAGTCCTGAAAACCCGCAGGGACAGTTCTCCCCTGTCCTGTACGCTCACTGTGAGTTGGGACCAACTCAATGGCAGTCGGTTGGGTTTCCTGACGCTCGCCAGGCGCGCAGCCCCTAGTTGCCTGGCTCTTTGGAAAACCCAATGCATCTTGAGTGCTTGGGTAATTTTCAGAAATCACTAAGAGCCAAACCAAGTTCTTCGTCCCACCAAATGAAACTCACATAACATTCCTTTAAGTATTTTAAAATTGCACAACTCAGTGATATTGAGCCCATGCCCAATGTCATGTGACTGCCATTTCTATCCAGTTAGAAAATATTTTCATCAGGCTCAAAAGAAACAGTGTCCATGAAGCATGCCCTGCCCATTGCCTGTCCCCACTCCCCAGTCAGTGGACAAAAGATACGGCCAATTAAAAGGCAGGAGAGCAAGGAAGACCAAAATGGATGTCAGAAGAAACTCTGACACTTATTCTCGAAAGAAGAGTAGCTACACCAAATGGAAGAATGAAAGAAGTCAAGCTAAGCAGTTTTTAGAGGACAAGTTGAGAAGACAAAACGTTACAATAAAATGTGCAAAGACTTGGAATTAGAAAACTAAATAAGTAGAATACAGTTAGCATTCCTCAATGCGAAAGATCAAATTCAAGCCTTGAGTTGTAATATTGAAGAATTCTGTGGGCACAATATTGAATTACACAGGATATCTATCTATCTATCTATGAAGATGGGAGGAATATAAACTCTACCAACCTTTTCTGACGGTAACCTATGATGAAGAACTTATGATATGAAAAGGAGAAAGTCCATGCTGCAGTGAAGCCTTAGTGGTAAACAAGGCTCTAGAATTGATGTACTTCTAATTGAGATGTATCAACAAATAAATGCAGCATGGGAAGCACTCATTTGTTTATACCAAGAAATTTGGAAGACAACTACCTTGCTAACTGAAAGGAAGGAACCTACATTTGTAGCCATTCCAAAGAAATATGAGCCAAAAGCATGCAGAACAAATCAATATCATTAACATTAATCACAAATAATTGAAACATAGCCCCAACATGAAAATGCAAGAAGTTCAAGCTCGATTCATAAGAGATATTAACATGAAGGGTCTCACTGATGACATTAGATAGTTCCAAGCTGAAAGCAGAGAATATCAGAAAAGTGTTTAATTGTATTTTATTGACTATGCCAAGGCAAGTGACTGTGTGAATCATAACAAACTATGGATAAGATTGAGACGAGTGGGAATTCCAGAACACTTCATTATGCTTATGCAGAACCTGGACCTGGACCAATGGGCCATCTTTCTTATAGAACAAAGGAATACTGTGTGGTTTAAAATCAGGGTTGTGTCCTTTCATCACACTTATTCAATCTGTTTGCTGAACAAGTAACGTGAGAAGCTGGAGTGTAAGAAGAAGAACGCAGCATCAGGATTGGAGGAAGGCGTATCACAACCAGGGATATACGGATGATACCATCTTGCTTGATGAATGCGAGGAAGACTTGCTGACAATCAAGGACTGCAGCCTTCACTATGGGTTACAACTCAACAGAAAGGAAAACAGTTATCCTCAATATTAACTGATCATTAACTGACATCACGATCAACGAAGAAAACTTGAAATTTTCTGAACTCGTGGAGAGTTTATTAAATTAATGAAAAATATAGAGCAGGATGCAGGGGGGAGAAAATTAGATAGCTGCAAGTGAGAGAAAGATCCACATTACTGAGTCCTGGGCTAGGCACTTTTCCGATGACCTCTTATTCTTGGATGCATAACCCATTCTGATGATGGCTTAATTTCCAGGACCAAATTTGTGGTTAGGGTAAGGGGCCTCAACAGATAGAAGGAGGTTGGGGCCAGCAGAACCTTTTCTTTCTTGGGTAATTGCCCCAGCAGGAGAGCCTAAACAAATAATTAAACTGATGTGAAACTTTGGATTTTATTTGTTTTTTGGGCAGAAGACCAGAATGGATGTTTTGCTTAAGACTTAATGTCGACTGCCTATGTACCTCATGGACATTTTGTGTGTAATATAGAATGCCTGCTTGCTTTTTCTTCCTTTTGTCTATATTTGATGAAGTTATGCTCTGTTTAGTGTATCTATGACTAACATGTCTCAGAGATTACTAATTTGCTTATTCATATTTAATACAGCTTAGGAATACTGCCTATGCCTCACAAGTGACTTGGTTTTATTTATCTGCCTTGTCTTCTTTCTGTAGCAGCAAATTTGAATATTGCAACAAATGAAAATCACTTGAGAGGTATCTTGTGATTTTGGATTCTTAGGTGGCATTATTATTTTTCTCTTATGTTTAAATTCAAGTGTCAAACCAGGCATATTATTAAAAGCAACCAACCAACAAACCAAATCTGGTGGTTCCTCCGGAGCTAAGTGGCACCCGTGGTTTGCAGTTAGTGGTCTAAGTGATCCAGCAGCTCAGTGAGACACAATCCTCATCAACTGCTCCCAGATGATTACAGCTGTGAGTCAGAGGCCAATCGATGGCTTCTAACGCAAAGAGCATCATGGTGGCTTATACTGTAGACAGGGACAGATTGTCCAATACACAAGGTAAACAAGGGTTTACTTGCTTTTTATTTTTTTTACTAGTCTGTAGTGAACAGTTTCATATGGGTTTGACTCCATCTTTGTTATTCGATGTGGTGAAAAACATGTGAGTCTGTTCACTACAGATTAGTATGTAAACACATATTTGTTTGCCGTCCTTGTTAGGGATTATATATTTGAAAAGAGACTCTGATTCTGTAGGAAGGTACTGTGGGTTTGGAAGAGACAGACACCCCCTAAATACCTAGAAGCAGAATTTTTGATGTCGTGACTAAATGTGAACTTGGTCACTACCCGTAAGTAAATCTGTGTTTCCCTTGTTGACTGTGTAATTTGACACTGCCTGTATAAACCCTTTGGCGTCTCAGCCTTCTGAAGCTAGTATCGTCTCTTGATTTTAGAAGTCCCGTCTTGGATGGGACATGAGCTTTGTCCTCAATCCCTTGAGTCATTGAGAAAACATTGCGCGGATTCCCCAGCTTCAGTAAATCCCACCAAGGGAGAAACTCACGTCCTTCCTTGTTCCGACCTTTCCTGAACCCTTAGACTGGACTTTTTGTTCCTTCTTGGACCTTCTGATTCAACAAAAATTTAAAAGCTTTTCAGTTGACATTTTTAGTTATACTCAAGAGAGGGAATTCTGGCACCTTTTTACCATTTTGCTGAAATTTTACTCTAGTTGTTTTTCAATAGATCACTATATTTTAGGTAACAAACAACTATTAATTATACACTCTATGAAGTGGAGGGAGAAAAAGAAACAAAAATAAAATGAACAAAAGCAACAACCATCAACCTCATCTCTGTCTTCATTCCAATTTATTAATTTTTCTCCTTGAGGAGAAAATTTGCACATGAAATTTGGTTGTTTGTATCATAGTAGATCAATTTTTCTTGTTTTAATCTATCTGCTTTGTTTTAAAATAATAGCACCAAATGACAGCGCATAAATGGTGTGGGGGCCACTTCCCACCTCTTCTGGCTTCAGTAGGGGCAAAGAGAATTTAAGTACACATCTGCCCAAAGATGATTTCTATGAGGTAGAGGTCAGTAATGCCTCTAGCCTTCACCTGTCTTTACCCTATTCTCACACCAACAGTCACTCACTTCACACTCTATTTCTCTGCTGGGTTTGATAATCTGTTGCAATGGCCATAAAGAACTCATAGATAATACAGTACTCATGATTCTGAATTTATTAAGGAAGCTAGCTGGTCATCAGTCAGCTCAGAAATGTTAAGGATACAGCTTTTTTGTCTGCAATGCATTTTCTTAACTGGTTAAAGCATGTCTCTTTCTGGTCCTCTTGCAATTTTACAAAGCTCTTTACTGTTGCTGATAAATGTCCCAAAGGCTCCCTACTTTGCAAGCCAGCTTCCTGTCTGAAGGCACTCAGCTTTACTGCCGAGACAAGCCCGCTCTCCGTGACACTGCCGGTGCTGCTGTTGGCACTGCTGCCTGTTTCTCCAGGCAGGGAGCACAGGGTCCAAAAGGCATGCTGTGATGAGGGCTCTTCTTTCTTGATATTCATGAGACCCCCATTCCTGCCTCTGGGATGGCCCACTGTCTCTAGGCAGCTCTTTAGGCAACAGAGTTAAAAAAAATTATCACAAGTTTTAGAATGAAATGATTGACCATGTATATTTACCCAACAGAATGGCAAAGCTGACCAGTCTCTATGTTAGAGTCCCATATATCTTATTTTCTCACTCCCATCCAATCATTTGAGTTACAGATTATGTATAGATGTGCTATACCAAGTAATTCTGTAGTTATACTATAATCCCATAGCAATATTACAAAGTTATTTTGCCTTCTAACAAAAAATCCCAGTATAGAATGAAATGGGAGATTATGGATGAAATCAAGAAACTGTTAGATTATTCAATGGACTAAGAGCAAATGGAAATATTTTTGTCATAAAGTGTAGTTAAGATTTCTACAATTCATATCTTTGAGCAACAGAGCAAAGAAAAGTAATTTATGTTGTTAAAAGCTTCAGAATTAAGTAAGTGACCGTGTGTTTTTTCTCTTTTACAGTAATTACTCAATAATAAACTTGCCTTTGAAGACAGGACGATGTGCATTCTTAACCTCAACAAGAATAACCAATATCAATTGCCTTAACACCTACAACTGTATCTGTGAGAAGACAATTACTTATTATTTCCTATGATCTTCATAGATGAAAACCAATGTGAAAATTTTGTCAGTTTTTTGCTTGGTTACTGTAAAAAATTGTGATTAGATTATTTGCAAGTAAATGTTTTTGACATCTAGGCTAACCTATTCTATTGTGGAAGGAAAGAAAGACAGTCCGAAACAGTCAAATACCCATTGATGAATGAATAAACAATTTGTGATATGTCCACACAATAGAATACTACTCAGTTAAAACAAAAAATGAACAAAAACAACAAAATAAACCAAAACTATGGATGATTCCAAAATGATGCTGAAAAAAGAATCCAGGTACAAAAGAGTCTATGACATATTAAATTTTGTATTAAATTCTTGAATAAGCAAAAATAATTAATCATGACAGAGGAGATCACGGATTGCCTAGAACCTCAAACTCTTTACCTAGTACCTTAGTGTGTTAGCCGGTTTGTACCTCTCAGGGGTTCTTTGTGGGATCCTTAGATGCCTGTGTTTTTTGAATCTGTTACCTAGACCTCTCAGACAGCTTCTGGGAAAGCCACAATCTCTGAGGACTACATCTGTCACAGCCCCAGGTGAACATGATGGTGACCATGCCAATGACCGGCCCTTGAAAAGGTTATGGAAACCCATCTTTTAATCAAAGATCTATAGCAAGTGTCATCAGTGTCCTCAGCCCAGGAAGCTGGACCAGCATCCAATCAGGAGAGGCAGGTGGTCTGAGTGGCTCAGGGAAGCGCAACACACTATGTCTGGCATACTTTGCCAGTGATGAAGTTTGTTTATCTTCTGCTTTACTGCCACTTCAAGACCCTGATGTTGATTATGCATCCATGCCCTGCACCCATAACTCCCTAGTGCAGAGTGTTAATAAGAAATCATCTGTTTAATATTAGGAATAATACAATGAATTCTGTGATTCTTAATACACTATATAAACATCATAGTTGAAACAATTAAAAGCCAAAGAGTGAAGGAAAATAGATATACACAAATTAAAATCCATTTTGAGTGCATTGTAATTGTAATATTTTCACAAGCTGCCTGACTCATGATAGTCAAGACGGATAGTATCATGTCTTCCTCCAAATTCTCCAAAATTATTCTGTGGCATCAGTTCATAATGTGGTCCACCTGTGTGCACACAGGAGCCCTGTGGCATCATGGGTTAAACCTAGCTAGGGCTGCTACCTGCAAGAGCGCCATGTCAAGTCTGCCAGCTGCTTCGTGGGAGAAAGAGGAATCTGTCTCCCCCTGTAACTACTTATCACTTCCATAACTAAATGGAGCAATTTGACTCTGCTCTGCTGGCTTGTCATGAGTCCGAATCAACTTAACAGCTGTGGGTTCTACGTGCACAAAGCATCTGCCCGTACATACCGTAAAATATTCCTTAGGAAGCTGAATGCCGCCAACATCATGACAGTAAAAACACTGCATGATTGCATTATCTATATGCTCACTTTTACAATACATAGACTAAGATGTTTAATGTCCAAATGCAGAGAATGCTGATTTTTTCAGTTAAAAAAATGATAGTCAATATATATGTGATAAAGTTTTCCATTTTAACATTCTTCACATATACAATTAAATGACGTTAATAGTCTTCATGACAACCATCACTATTATTTGTTTCCAGAATTTTCCATCACCCTTAACAGTAGCTCAGTGTCCCCCTGAGCTTCTGCTTCTCCTCCCCCTCCCCCTGATAAGCACTAGCTACTGTTGAGTTGCTTACACTTGACTCTGCTAGATATTTCAGATCAGTGGAACCCTGTATTTGTCTTTTTGTGGTTTATTTACTTTACTCTGCGTGATGTGTTCCAGATCCATTCATAAGGAATTCTGATTTTTATTCATTAGATAAATAATATGAAATCCCATATGTCAAGTAAAGAAAAGATAATGGCAAAATGTTAGGGTAAATTACTGTGCATTTATCAGAATGGCTAAAATGTAAAATTCAACAACATCAAATGCTGGCAAGCAGCAGAGGAGCGGGTCACTCACATATGGCTAGTGGGCAGGTTGAACAAAAAGGTTCTGAAATGGATTGTGGTGATGATTGCACACATCTTACTATAATGGAATGATGAACTTGTATGCTATGTGAAGTATATACCAATCAAATGTAGTAACTGAAAGTAGAAAGGTAATGTACTGTGAACTGTAATTTATGCAACAGTATTGCAAGCATAAAACTCCAGCAATGAAGACTAGATGAGTAGTTTCCAGGGTCAGAAACACGCATGAAATAATGGGGCAAGCCTGACCCTCCAAGGGCAGTGTGCGGGATTCTTGTGATCGCACCACTCTGTACCTTGATTACATTTATGTCATTTCCTGATTGTGATATTTACCATAGTTTTGTAAGCTATACACATTGGGAGGCACTAGGTATAGGATGCACAGTATCTCTCTGTATTATGTACTGTATGTGAATCTAAAATTAATTCAAAATAAAAATTGGTAAGATTCTAATATATTAGTATCATTTCATTGCTGTTTTAATTCGTAATTCTTTAATGATGGGTGGAGGTCTATCTTGGCAATCACACACTGCTATCACAAAAATACTACGAGTGAGCAGTGTGCACAAACAGACCTTTATTCTTCCACTGTTTTGGGGGCTCGGTATCTAAATTCATAGCAATAGCTCCAGGGGAAGCCTTTCTCTCTCTTGTGGATCCAGATGAAGGCCTTTGTCTCCTGTTAGCAGTTGTAGCATCTGTGCCCTTTGGAGATCTCATGCGTTTTGGCACCAGTCTTTC
>NW_022105855.1:3841209-3842759 GCF_000313985.2 Echinops telfairi
TGTACATCCTCTGGTCTAGCCAGACTTGTAAGGTAGAATTGGGATCATGATAGTGGGGGGGAGGAGAACAGAAATATTATTAACAATATTGGATTAATTTTCTGAAATAATTTACAAAAGTTTAAGACCTGAAATGTCCTGTACTAAGTACCATTAGGTATTTGTTCATACCTGCATTGAACTAGCAGTGACGGTAGAACTTCATCTGGAGAAGTCCATGTGTATAGTTGCGATTTGTGCTGTTGGCAAAAGGAATTTGCAGTGAGGTCGCTGGTCTTGGAAAAGTCTAGCATGCAATCAGCAGCGTCATTTCTATAACCACGACCGTGTTTTCCAGGCACTACTCCTTCCTCTTTGTTTCCAACTTCGACATTCCAAGCACCAATAATTATCGATGCCCCTTGATTGTATGTTTGATCTATTTGAGACTAAAGCTGTTGGTAGAATTCTTCAATATCTGCATCACTAGCTTTTGTGGTTAGTGCATAACTATGAACAATAGTTGCTTTGATTAGACTTCCCTGTATGCAGGTAGATACAACCCTACCAGAGAGTTGTATTTCAAGATAGATTTTGAAATGTCCTTTCTGACAATGTTTGCAACACTACTTTTCTTGATTGGGTCATCCTTAAGCATATGATTTTCTGATTAAAACAAAATTGGCCAATACCAGTTCTGTTCAGCTCATTAATACCTAGGATATCAATCTTGATGTGTTCCATCTCATTTCTGAAGACTTTTCATGCTCCTAGATTCCTCTTTTGTACATTCCAAGGTCCAATTCTTAGTACATTTTTTGCAGCTGTTTCTTTTGACCACGAGTTGTTCCCCAGCGAACGAAGGCCCTGAAGGCTTTCCTTCCACAGGTTTACTCCGCTCATGTCATTATGTTGACGTTACTTTCAGAAGGCAGCTCTTCCTCAGTTACACTGTGAGTGCTTTCTGACCCGACGGGCTCATCTTCTGGCCCTGTCTCTCCCGATGCTCTGCTTTGGTCCATCAGGCCTTCAGTATCTGACAATGTTCCCATGCTAGCCGGAGGTTTTCACCCGTGAATTACTCTGAAGTGAACAGCCTGTTTCTTCTTTGTAGTGTATTAGTCTGGAAACTCTTAAAACTTGTCCAGTTTGGGTGACCCTGCTGGCATTTGACATACCAGTGACATAGCTTCCAGCACACAAGCCACCACAGGTGACAAAATGTTACACAAGTGGTGGTTCAGGCTAAATTCAGAAAAAGATATGGAATAAAGGATATCATTGCTGCCATCAGATGAACATCAGATTTTCTGATGTCCTGGACATCAGGTCCTCTAAGCAGAAAATGCCAGAAAGAGGTTATGTGACTATGCAAGGGCATTCTACTAGGTGGAGCATAATAAACTATAGATAGCATTGAGAAGAATGGGAATTCCAGAACAGTTCGTTGTGCTCATGCTAAACCTGTACATGAATCAAGAGGCAGTTTTGCAAACAGAACAAGGGAATACTGCATGGTTTAAAAATCAGAAAAGGGATGAGTCAGGGTTGTATCCCATTAATCTGTATTT
>NW_022105855.1:3844217-3845283 GCF_000313985.2 Echinops telfairi
AAACTAATGACAAAATAAAGAAAAGCCTGTAAATAGTTCAAGGTCTGTCTGTTGCTTCGAGGAGTGTTCTCCTGTGGAATCTGATGGAGTGCCATGCCCTGGCCCCAATGTCTATTTTTGGTATTCCCTTGAGATTTCCTTGCTCTGCTCCCCTTGCTGTTCTGTTGCACACAACTTAATGTTTTGCCTTGGTGTGCTGGGGTCACAATCTGTATTCTTAGCAGAGAAATTAGATTATATAAAGAAGAATGTGACATTAAAATTGGAGGGCGACTTATTAACAACCTGTGATAACACAGATGACAGCACCCCTTGCTGAAAGTGAAGAGGGGTTGATGCACTTGGTGATGAAGATCAAGGATTACAGCCATCCCCAAGGGGCCAGCCCTATTACCAACTAAGTGGACAGCCCCCCGCCCCCAAGACAAATTCATTTCAGAAGACAGCACTGAATCTATAGCTCAAGGAGAGGGACTTGTCTGATCAGAGCACACAGGAGCCAATGATGGGGGAGGAAAAAAGAGCGAAGCACATCCTGGCCCACCAAGACCTAAGGACAATATTTCTGCTCAGAGCAGCCAATGCACAGAGAGGACCATAGGGCCGGCCCCACCATGAGACACAATGTTCCTCACTGACCCATACCACCACTGGGGACAACACTGGAGACACAGGTGGGAATTGTGCCCACCCTGAGCTCCACGCCGAAGTGAGACACTGGGGTCGTGCAACAGAGCAGCAAGGGGAGCAGAGCAATGAAGTCCCCAGGGAATACCAAAAATAGACTGTGGGGTCAGAGCCTGGTACCCCATCATACTTGACTGGAAAACACTTGTAAAGGACAATAACTAGACCTTGAACTATTTATCGGCTTTTTTGTAGTAGTTGTTGTCTTTGTTGCTGCTGTTGTAGCTATTGTTTCATTTTCTATTGTTGGTTCCTTGTGCATGGTCTTGTGTTTGTGCATATTGTTGTCACTACATGTTTACCTGGAAGGGATAGGTGGGATAAACAAGCTAGAAGAGAGAACAACGGGATGACAGTTCCCCAGAGAAATGGGAGAGGG
>NW_022105855.1:3846266-3847927 GCF_000313985.2 Echinops telfairi
ACAGGGAATATAGGACAGATAAACTCCTCAGGACCAATATTGAGAGTAGCCATACCAGGAGAGTAAGGGGGAGGTTGGGGGTAGAAAGGGGGAACCAATCACAATGACCTACCTATAATCCCCTTCCAGGGGGCTGGACAACAGACAATGGGGTAGGGGGTGACATTAGAAAGTGCAAGACATGAAAAAATAATAATTTGTAATTCATCAAGGGTCCATGAGGGAGGGAGGGAGGGGGAAAAATGAGGAGCTGATGCCACGGGCTCAAGTAGCAAGAAAATACTTTAAAAACGGTGATGGCAACATATGTACAAATGTACCTGAGACAATGGATGGATGTATGGACTGTGCTAAGAATTGTACAAGCCCCCAATAAAATGGAAAAAAAAGGATTGTAGCCATCAGTATGGATTACAACTCCATGTAAAAACAAAGCAAATCCAAAGACAAAATCCTCACAAGTCGACCAGCAGGTCAGCATCATGGTAAAAGCAACATGATACGCATGCCTCACGCTAACAGAAGAGATGGAAGTTGGCAAGGACTTCTCCTTGCTTGGATCTACAGTCAATGCTCATGGAAGCAGCAGTCAATAGATAAATAGTGCATTGCAATGGGTAAATTTACTACACAAGACCTCTTTAACGTGTTTAAAAGTGAGGATGTTACGTTGAGGACTAATGTGTGCTGTGGTATTTTCAATAGCCTCACAGGCATGTGAAAGTTGGACATTGAATAAGGAAGTCGGCAGAAGAATCGATGTGCTTAATTTATGGTGTTGGTGAAGAATCTTGGAAGTAAACGGAGTGCTAAAAGAAGAAACAAATCAAAAAAAAAGAAGAAGAAACAAATCTAGCTTGCAAGAAGTTCAGCTAAAATGTTTCTTCCAGGCAGGGATGACAAGACCTCATCTCAGGTACTTGTTAGGAAAGGCTATTGTGCAGATAAAGATGTAACATGGTCCTCAGCACGAGGGCCTGACACAGAGGTTGAAACAATGGGAACAATAAGGACTATTGGGAAGGTGGCACAAGACTGGTTGTATTTTGTTTTTTTGTACATAGGTTACCGTGTGTTGGGACCAACTCAATGGCACCTAACAACAACCCTTTAGCCCAGTGGCTCTCAACCTTCCTCATGCCGTGACCCTTTAATCCTGTTGCGGTGACGCCCAACCATAAAGTTATTTTCGTTGCTACTTCATCACTGTCATTTAGCTACTGTTATGAATCATAATGTAAATCATAATGTGTTTTCCGATTGTCTTAGGCAACCCCTATGAAAGGGTCATTCAACCCCCAAAGGGGTCGCGACCCATAGGTTTAGAACCACTGCTTTAGCCTGTGACTTCCCTCCCTCCCTTCTTTCTCACCCTTGGTAATCATCAAAATCTGTTTCTTTTGGAATGAAAATCTTTTCTTGTTGTTGTTTTCAAAATAAGTGCTCTCAGGCAGTATTTGTTCTTTTGTTATTGACTAAGTTCACCCAGCATAATGTCCCCCAGATCCATCCACGTCATGAGATGCTTCACAAACTCATCATTATTCTTTAATGACGCATACTATTCTATTGTGTGTGAGTACCAAAGTTTACTTACCCATATTTCCACTGATGAATATTATTTTGCTATTGTGAATAATGCTGTGATGAACATAGGTATG
>NW_022105855.1:3848358-3850450 GCF_000313985.2 Echinops telfairi
GTTTTCTTTCGATTTTAGGAATGTGGCCTTTGTCTAACACAATGTCATTGTCAAAAACTCTCCCCAGTTTGTGCGTTCTCATTTCACTCTTTGTATTTCACTCTTTTGATGCACATAAGTGTCTTATTTTTAGGAGGTCGGAGTCATCTAGTTTGTCTTCTGCTTCATGTGTGTTTATATTTGCTTCATTGTATTTGGTAGTGTGTTTATGCCATTCAAGGGGCCCTAAATGTGTCCCTATTTTTCGTTTACATGTTTTATGGTTCTGTGGTTTACATTTAGGTCTTCATCCATCCTGAGTTTGTTTTTGTATATGGAGTATGGTATGGGCCTCATTTTGTTCTTTATTCAAGTGAAAATGCAATTTTGCCAGCACAATTTGTTGAAGAGAATCTCTCTTCTCTAATTAATGCATTCCAGGTCATTGTCAAACATTAGTTGTCCTATGTGGCTGGATTGATTTCTGGGTTCTCTATTCTGTTCCATTGACTTACATATCTATTGTTCTGGCACCAGGCTTTCTGACTACCGGGGCTGTGTAGCAGGCTCCCTTGCTTAGTCTGGGCCTCTGCTTTCCGCGCAGTTAGTCATTTATTTTTCAGTTTCTTTAAAGAATGATGCTGTGTATTGAAATTGCATTATATTAATATACCACTTTGGGTAGTGATATTTTCACAATTTAAAGACTTCCCATTGTGAACATAGTGTATCCCTCATGTTTCTTTGGGTTTCTAGTAGTAGTAGTGTTTTATAGTTATTCTTATATAAGTCTTTTGTTTCTCTGATTAGGTTTATTCCTAGGTATTTAATCTTTTGGGTGTGCACTACAAATAGTATTGGTTTCTTTATTTCCAGTGTGGAACTCTCTTCAATAATATACATCATTGTTTCCCAAAGGGTTGGTACTCTCCCCTGGGGTGCTGCAACAAGCCTGGGGACTGAAAAATCAGATATCTATTCTTTATCTTGTATTGTGGTATACATTGAAAAGTTTTTAATTGCGGGGAGACTACTCAGTAATTTGTTTTCTTTTGAAAAGTGAGCAGTTGGGTACATAAGTTTAGGAACATACAGAAGGAATCCAATTGGATTTTGTATGTTGAACTTGTACCCCACAATGTTACTGAATCTTCAATTAGTTCCAAAAAAATTCTTGAAAAATCTTTGGGGTTTTCCATCTATAAAATCATCTAACCTGCAAATAGAGTTTCATGACTTTGCCAGTTTGCATGCCTCTGATGTTTTTTGTCTTGCTTTTGTTGTGCAATAACTCTGGCGAAGACCTCCAGCGCAATGCTGAATGGCTGCCAGTAACGGGCATACGTGTTTGGTTCCCTTTCCCACAGTGAATGCTTTCAGTCTCTCTCCATTGAACGAGATGGTGACTGTTGGTTTTGCATCTGTGCCCTTTATTATGCTGAGAGATTTCTCTTCTATTTGTTCAGCGTTGTTTCCAGGACGAGCTGTTGGATTTTGTCAGATGTCTGTTACGCACCTATTGATTTGATCATATAGTTTTTTTATATGGTGGATTATGTTTGATTGCTTTTCTAATGTTGAATCATTATTACATCCCACTTGATCATGATATAGTTTTATCTTTGATAGCGTCTATTGAGCAGGGGTTTGTTGAGAATTTTTGTTCTATGTTCCGAAGGACTATTGGCTTATGCTTTCCTGTGTGGGGATGTCTGTGCCAGAGGCTGCTTTCAAGGAGAAATGGTCATTCTCTGAGCTTTGTTGCCGAGAGACCAACCCACAGACACCAAATTTGTTATCACAGATGGTGGATTTGAGCTGCTTGCTGCAAAGGACACCCATTCCTCTGAGACAGAGGTATGGTTGAGTCACAGGTTTTAGTCTGTACTTCGTGTGTGGGGCTCACACGTACGTGCACATCCTCTAAAACATTGCCTTCCTGCATACAAAATCCAGGATGATAAGTCTACATCGAGAGTAATTGGATTAATAATTACCTGCTTTAGGGTACAAAAGAGAGCCCATATAAAATATGACTTAAGGAGAATATTTAGTAAGTCTTAGAAGCAACAAAGACAACACAAAGTCACACACACATCATTGGCTTGAGGGA
>NW_022105855.1:3851342-3853054 GCF_000313985.2 Echinops telfairi
CCTTCTGCAAACTGGGATGCTCAGAATCTGAGCTCTAATGCCTAGGGTCATGGCAAGGGAGGCGGGAGGGAATTGGGAGTCAACAATGAGTATGAGAAAAGAAGAAGATATTCTGAAACGGATTGTGGTGATGATCACACCACTCTTCTTAATATGATTCAACTATCAAATTGCATGCTACGTTGAATTATATGTCAGTAAAACTATTAAGGAAGAATCATCTCCGCCAAATCATCATCATCATTATAATAATAAAAGAATTATAAAGTGAAAAGCATTGCCGTTCTGAGAGGACATTGAAAAGAGATTTCTTAGAGATCGCGGTCAGGGGGAGGTAGGAATTTCTTTGTTTTTCTGCTTATTTCCAACTGTGCAGGCTTATGGTTCTGCTTAGCTCTGACCACTTCAGAGAGATTGCATCTAAGACAAACCATATTTGCTTTGCTGACAGTTCAATTATTAAAGATAATTTACTGGCTTCTTTATCAAACTGGTGTTACAAGAAATATGTAGCTGCTTTTCTTCATTACTGCCATAGACGTTGGGGTCCAGGAGTAACGGCTAATGGCTCTACCAAGAGTGGAGGAGGGCAGCGTTGTTAGAAAGTAGACTTATCCTGGCCTCACACCAACAGCACTCTGATTTGAAGCTGCCTTGAGGGCAGTGGGTTTGGGTTTGGGTTTGGGTTCGGGTAAGGGTTGCTAAGAGTCAGATCTACTTGATGGCGTGGGGTTGGCTTGGTTTTGGTATTTTATGAGTTTGAGAATAATGGATAGCTCCCTGAACACAAAGCCAGAACTTTATTATCCTTGGCATTTGGAATGTCAGGTGCAATGGGTTTTGTGCCCATTGTTGTGTTAATTGCCCAAACACCATTTAGTCTGTTACAGCATCATGAGTCCAGACAGAAGAACAAATAGGACCAGACAAAAGAGAAATTAAAAAAGAGCCTGGTTCAGTCTCAGAGGATAGATACTGACTCATGGTACAGAGGGTTATCAGAACTCAATCATACGGTATGAGTTTGTTTTCAGTTTTCCTTCCCTGATTTTATCTGGCCCGTCTTTGTGAGATCTCAGAAAAATCCCTAAGATAATTCTATTTTAGAAGTACTGTGTTAATTCTCTGTGCAAAATGCTCCTTGTTCTGTTGTTTCTATCCATCTCTTGTTCTAGCCATGAGCTTCATTGCCTATTGGACTTTCATTTGCTTTCATTTCTACAGCTAAAATTACCTTTCAACTGAACCAAACTTGATTCAGTTGGCACGTCCTTAGACAACTGCCCACAATGCAGCCCAGCCAGAAATCACTGATCATTTTCCTGTCCTATGAACCCTTTGTGTTCCCTTGTATCTCGTTCGATCCATTAAGTATGTGTTTGTTAATTTGAATTGCACTGAAAAATATTTTTTCACACTTTCTTTTATAATTTGTATGTATTTCAGTCATATTTTTGTCCTTAGTTAATGTTTGATTCTTGCCATTAAAACAATTCAAAACAAAACAAAATACATTAGTTACTTTTGATGAGAACATTTAAAAAGAAGAAAAACAGTCCTTTGATTGATTATGAAGCAAAATATCTTCCAGTGATGAAAGGTTTAAGCAGACAATTCAGCTCTATGATTTCATTCGAAAAATCTCTTCAAGTCATAAGATTGGCAAAAATATTAGCGAAACGAGGCACCGGGAGATGTGTGCTTTCAGTGTT
>NW_022105855.1:3854210-3855806 GCF_000313985.2 Echinops telfairi
CTGTATCGATGACCGTTGATTCCCCAGTTTCCCGACCCTCTCCTTCCGCGGTCCCAGGTTGCTGTCTTTGGAGACCCACCCATGCTGACTTCCCTATCCAAAGATACATACAAAACAAAAACAATTTTAAAAAAGGACCCAGCAACAATGATAAAATGAAACAGAGAACAACCTCAGGAAAAATATCAGAAAAATATTTTAAAAAGAGAATAAATTCAACCTGGGTCAAAAGGGAGAGCTAATGATGAAATGTTATATTGCAGCCCAAGTACAGCTGCTAAATCACACTTTACAATGCTCCTCGTTTCTACTTATGAGCCCCAAATAGTTCTTCCTCGGAACGTGTCATTGGCTCCATGCTCTTGGAGAATACAGAAGCAAAGATCCTAAAAAAGAAAATGTCACCATGCCTGAGAATTCTGACCCAACTACCTCTCACGTTCTCGAACTCCTATCTGGTGAGAATGTGTTCCGTGTTATGGACATCAGCTATTTTCTTCCAGATGTGTGTCTGTCAGGGAACACAAATGACAAGACTCTATATTTTTTGATCAAACTCACGTTTTGTGAAAATGTCAGGTATGGCAATTTTGTGAACTTGTCATACAGATGTTACCAGCTACTGTTTCTGGAGGGTTTGTCATCATCTTTAATTCTGTCTGTCAGAAATTGACATTTGAAATTCAAGAACAGTAACTCAGAGCACAAGGGAGAGTGCATCTCTTGGCTTCATGTATTTTCAAATGCAATTGAGTTAGGTTGAAATCAGGATACTGAGTAGAATTTCTATTCTGATAATGGCTTGATAAGGGGGTTCTCAAGGTCTTAAATGAACTTTTTCTTAGTTTATAAAATATAATAATCTAGATAGGGTGTTATTTGCTTTCTGAAGGTATGCAAACTACCATATGAAGAAGCATGTATGAAACATTCAACAACAAAAAAACCATTTCTAAAGAAAATAAATTTAAAATATTTTCAGGTGATGATAAAATAATAAATTATAAATTATGAAGGGTTCATGAGGGAGTGGGAAGTTGGGAGGAAGGGGAGAAAAAAAAAGAAAAATGAGGAGCTGATTCCAGGAGCCCAAGCGGAAAGCAAGTGTTTTGAGAATGATGAGGGCAACGAATGTATAAGTGTTCTTTACACAATTGACATATGTACCAATTGTGATAAGAGTTGTATAAGTCCCAATAAAATGATTAAAAACAAGTTTTGTTTTAATTTTATATGTGCTGAATATTCATACAGGAAGTCAGGTGTGCATGGAGAAGGCAAAGACTTGAATATCCTGTATTTGAATAAAGTCTTTAAATAAGGTAAAAAATAAATATATTTTTAGGTGAACACTTTGTATTTAAGTTTAGGGACTTAACTAGTCAAGGAAATAAAATTGTCCTTTCTTGGTACTGAGAAAATTAAGTTCTATGCCTATTTTGTTTGCTTTATTGTCTACCTAAATAGAACATTATTCTATTTTATAAATCATTTGCTCAATGGTTGTTTTTACTGAGCACGTACCTTGTCTAAAGAGCCCTGATGGGGCTGGGGGTTGGGCACCGGGTTGCTCACCTTAAATTCAGCAGTTCAAAC
>NW_022105855.1:3856606-3863077 GCF_000313985.2 Echinops telfairi
TTCGTCTTAACATTTTCCCCTCCCCTCCAGAAGGATTGAGATTTATTACATGTTAAAATTTAACTTGTTAGCCACTTTATTTTAATCCATTCTTGCCAGCTGAAGCAGGAAACTGCTAAGGCAGCTGCACCCTGATGCGGCCATCACAAAGCAAGAGACCTGAGAACTAAAAAGGGGAGGCTCACTGAGCCATTTATCTCTCCACCCTTCAATTAACCCCACATGTGTTTATCGGCCAGCTTGGCACAATAAACTAACTCACCAACCTTCCCTGTTTATGTTTTGATTTGCTTATTATTGGGAATCCAGTGAAGGTTTACAGAGAGCATGAGGTTTCCATTCAACAATTCATTCACATTTCGTTTCATGGCAGAGACGGCAATGCCCACAGTGAAACATCACATATCACACTTCCTCCTCCTGTTTTCTGTCTCCATCCCTCCTGCTTATTCTTAGACATTGTAGGAAGTCCTTGTTTGTTGACAAAATATTTAAAGTATGGGTAAACATGATCCACTTGGCAATTTGGGCCAGAGAACTGTGTCACTTCCATAGCATATTTCAATGAAAACAGTGTCTTAACCTCATCATTTTCATTGTCTGTTACTCCCTAGTGTTCACATCAGCCTGTAGCCATCGCCCACACTTTTCTGCTTCTGCAATTTTGTTTGATCTATATATTAATTTATTGTTTTTCCTTTGAAGCACTTTTGCATTAGAAATACTTTAGATTTTCCTACTAATATGTTTTATCCAGTAACAGCAACATCTCCAAATGATGTTACTTACATTTAATGACAAAATGTATTGCACACCCACTATGCTGCAGGTGCAGTGCCAGGTACCAATGACGCCCAGAAGAAGATATTGTGCTTTTGTTGTGGTTCTTTACTGCACTGCTTTTTTCTACAAGACGGAAAACCTCCAAGGACAGATATTATGCCCAAATACCTATCTTGGTATTTCTGCGATCTCAAAGGCAGATAATCTGATAGCAACTTATATACAAATATGCTTGATACAATTGATGTTATGGACTATTATAATAGCTGTAAGGGATCCCAATAAAGTGATTAAAAAGGGAATATAATACAAAATATTAAAAATTTGTTTCAATAAGTAAGGGTGTGCTAATTTATTTGTCTTTTCTTTTTCAAAATGCCCATGGGTTATAAAATACAAAGATGCACTTGGCTTATCTTTAAACAAAAAAGGGAAATAATAGTAATCGTTAGTAAGTCAAATGGTGCAGAAAGCAGCGGAACCAAAATAAGGATGATCACACACTTCGACAGTAGAAAGGGGAAACGGGAATTCAATATCGCGTCCTGAAATAATAAATAACCCAGTGTCCTCAAACGGGAAGGAACTAATTGAATAAGGTTGCTTTTGCTTTTCTTAGAAGATGGAAATTCGAAATGGCTCTAAAGATGAAAATTATATAATAAAATATGTATTTTATAATAATGCTAGCAGACAAATTCAATATATAGTTATGAGAGGACGACTATACATAATACAGGTTTGGCTGCTGACAGAAAGCATCTGGCCTTTATGGTAGAGAGAAGTGATACCAGGTATGTACAGCTGCCACTTAGAGGACTCCGACTCCTGGTGCGTCCAGCACCGTCAGCACAGAACTATGCTCCACAGGGTTTCCAAGGGTGAATTGTTTAGAAGTAGACCTCCAGGCCTTTCTGACAAGGTGTTTCTGGGTGGACTTGAACTTATTACTCTTCAGGTAGCAGCTATGGGTGTTAACTCTTTTTTAAAAAAATTATTTTATTGGGGGTTCATACAGCTCTTATCACAATCCATACCCATCTATTGTTTCAAGCACATTTGTATATGTGTTGCCATCATTATTTTCAAAACGTTTTCTTTCTACTTGAGCCCTTGGTAATGGCGCCTCATTTTTTAATCTCCCTCCCCTCTCCTCCCTCCTTCACCCTTGATAATTTATAAATTATTATTATTTTTTCATGTCTTACACTGACCGATGTTTCCCTTCACCCAATTTTCCGTTGTCTATCCCCCTGGGAGGGGATTCCTCCCACCTTCCCCTTAACCTCCTGATATCGCTACTCTCATTATTGGTCCTGAGGGGTTCATCTGTCCTGGATTCCCTGTGTTTCCAGCTCTTATCTGTACCCGTGTACATGCTCTGGTCTAGCCGGATTTGTAAGTTAGAATTGGGGTCATGTTAGTGGGGTGGAGGAAGCATTAAAGATAGAGGAACATTGTGTGTTTCATTGGTGTTATAATGCACACTGACTGGCTCATCTCTTCCTCAGGACCCTTCTGCAGGGGTCCAATTGTCTACAGATGGATCTCTACTCCGCACTTCCCCTCCATCACATCAATATGATTTTTTTGTTCTGATGATGCCTGATAACTGATCCCAGTGACATCTCATGATCGCACAGGCTGGTGTGCTTCTTCCATGTGGACTTTTTTGCTTCTCAGCTAGATGGCTGCTTGTTTATCTTCAAGCCTTTAAGATACTAGACACTATATCTTTTGGTAGCCAGGCATCATCAGCTTTCTTCACCACATTAGTTTATGCACCTATTTTGTCTTCAGCGATTATGTCCAGAAGCTGAGCATCATGGAAAGCCAGGTTATTAGAACAAAGTGTTCTTGCATTGAGGGAGTACTTGAGTAGGGGCCCCGTGTCCGTTTGCTATCTTAATACTTAGCATATAAATATATGTACAGAGATCTATGTCCCTATTGTTATATATAAATATACTTATATCTGTACATGCCTGTATTTAGACCTCTATATATGCTCATTTGCTTCCTATTTCCTTTTACTTTCCTCTTGTCCCACTATCATGTTCAGCCTTCATTCGGGTTTCAGTAATTCCTCTTGGTTACATTGCCCTTGTTCAAGCCCTACTAGGGGAATACCAAAATAGACTTTGTTTGGGGCAGGGTGTGGCACCCTATCAGACTGAACTGGAAAACACTCCTAAAGGTCAACAAACAGACCTGGAACTATTTATAGGCTTTTCTTTCTTTTTTGTCATTGGGGTTTTTTGTTTGTTGTTGTTTGGTTTTGCTCTGTTTTTGTGCTTATTATTGTCTCTGCATGTCTATAGAGAAGATAGGTGGGGTGACACAGGAGAGGGAGAAGTGGGGGAAAGGAAGTGAGTGTTAATAAACCCAGGGACAAGGGAATAACAAGTGATCTAAAATCGATGCTGAGGAAGTGTGTTAATTCTTTTCACCACCTAGAGAGTCAAATTAAAAATTGGTTATTAAGATACATCACTTAACAATGTTGCCAAGCTCTGCATAAAGTTTTCAGCAGCTTCTTCCTTCGAAGTGCAGAGCCGGGTCTTCTTCACTGTCTGTTCTTAGTCTGGAAGCTCCGCTGAAGTCTGTCCATGTTGGTGACCCTGCTGACATTTGAATACCAGCGACAGAACTTCCAGCATCACAGCAGCACACAAGCCACCACAGTAGACAACACACTGACTGACAGATGGTGGGAGCAAGCCTTCAGGAATTGGATTGCTATGGGTCAGAGCCAACTCCACGCCACCTAACAAAACAACAACAACAACAACAAAAACAAGGTTTAATGTATAAAAAGCAACTATCCTTTCCAATGGTTACTTGTTTTAATCTTTTCTTTGATACTTTTCGGTGTTTGAAGTAATCTCTCTGGACCAAAGTACACACATTTTAGAAATTAGTTTTCCAATCAACCAGTTTTAGTGGCACCTTGAGACGTGTCGGCTTTTCTCAGTGATTGAGTGCAGGCCATGAAGTTAACTTTTATTTTAGTGTTAAACTTAGTTTGGTATAAAAATAAGACATTTTAAATTCTCACTGTTCACAAAGGCTCTGTACAGTGATACTTCATTTGTCAAACTCAATGTGTTCCATTGAGTTTGCATGTTCAAACATCAAAAAGTTCAAGAACTGAACCTATTTCTCCCATGAGAAATAATGGAAAGTTAAATAAATGGTTCTGAGGCCCAAAGACTACACTCATAAATTCATTTTTTCAGGCCTTCTCGCATATATATCATTGTCTCAGACGAGCTATCACCATCGAATTGCTTCTGAGTTAGCCTAATTACCAGTAACTTTTCAACTTCTCTGATGGTCTGGGTTCTTTGTTTCATGGTTAATGCTTTCACACTCTCACTACATTCGTCTGGCGCTTTACACACATCCCCCTTCCCCCAAATGTTGATCAGATTGATTAGCCATGTTGTATACAGTCACCAAATCCAACCAGCGTTGACCTGATTCAGATTTCACAATGATTCCTTTCTTTAACTGTACTGTGGGTCTCATCGTTTTCCTTCTAGTTTTACTGCTGGTGTGACCAACTTTCTTTGGCTTCAGGGTTACGATATCTTATGCCAAGGAAGCACAATCACAAACGCTTGAGCGCGGTAACACAAGCACTACATATTGTCTGAGCGAGGAGCTCTTAGACTGAAGCATCACCTCTTTGTAGCAGAGACCCCACCCATGGCTCACTCTCGCCCCTGACATGTTTTTTTCCCAAGTGGGATTTTTTATCGGACTATTGAGGAAAGTTAGAAACTCTGAACAGATGTTTTTTTCTTCTAAATTTGCTGTTCCAGTAGTGGAAAGTTTGAGGTTGGAGCCATTCAACACACGAGGTATCACTGTATTTTTGTTGTTATTGTTGGGTGCCAGCAACTTGGCTCTGCCCCACAGTGACCCTCCACACACCAGAATGACACACTGCACGGTTTTGTGCCATCCGCACAGTTATTCCTGTGCCTGAGCCCACGGATCCCGGCACTGTCTCCGTGCATCTCATCGAGGGTCCTCCCCTGCTGGCTGCCGCTCCACTTTACCAAGTATGACGTCTTCCTTGAGGGACTGGTCTCTCCTGACGACATGTCCAAAGTCAGTACGATGACGTGCTGCTGTCCTTGCCTCGGAGTTGGAATCTGGCTTTGCTTCTTTCAACACAGATCGGATTGTCCTTTTAGGAGTCCCTGTGCTTTCAATGTTCGTCTCCAGCACCTCAATTAGAACGCACTGATCGGTCCACAGAATTCCTATGCAATGTCTAACTTTCACGAGGTCATAGAGAATACCGCGACTTGGGTCGGGCCCACCTTAGTCCTCAAGGTAACATTCTTGCTCTTAAACCCTCTCGAGATCTTGTGCTGCAGATCCCTACATGTAATGTGTTTTTGATCTCTTGACTGCTGCTTCTGAGCATTGGTTGTGGAGCCAAGCAAGGAAAAATCCTTGATAACTTCAATCTTTTCTCCATGTATCATGATGTTACCTGTCCGGTTGATCCAGTTGTGAGGATTTTAGTCTTTTTTAGCGTGAGTTGTAATCCATACAGAGTGCTCCAATCCTTGATCTTCACCAGCAAGCGCTTTCCATTTCTGCTCTTTCACCAGGTAAGGGTTGATAATCAGGCCTGAACTTCTGGCAATTCCTGGTCAATGTACTGCTGCAACTGTTGTTTGATGATCTTAAGCAAATGGTACAGTGACTCTGTGTATTCTTTCCATCTTCGCTTAAACCTTAGAGATGTTTTAAAGATTATAGGAATAGTTAAAAAAAGAAGGAAAAATCTATTTGAATCCATCTAAATATCAGAATAGCAATGCTTTTTGTAATGACCTCTGTCCTCAGCACCTAATTCAGTATGTATAAAATGGCAAGGAGTGGAGGAATTCAGGTGGAATCGAGGAATTTATGAATACGATTTGAAACAGCTTGTGAATTTTATATTATATGGATCATGAAAGTTTTTAGAAATTCAAATAGCAGGAATGTCTTTTTTTTTGACATATGTAAGACTTATGACGTTTGTTGTCACTTCATAAATTAAATTTTGCTTACTACCATTTCCCCCAAATCTTTTCCATTTCCGATTTGTAATTTTCCAATTTGACCGCCAGATGGCACTACGATACAAATTAAGTTCTCATCCAAAACCGGTCATTCGCGAGCCAATTTCCTGTCATGGGAATAATAGTTCTAATACGAAGGCTCTTAAATTTGAAAATAAGCAGTTTTGCTGGTATGAGAATTTAGTAATGATGACTACAAGAGAGAAGAAAATGTTCTAAAATGGATTGTGATGATAACTGCACAACTTACCCCCACCCCCAAAAAACATTTTATTGGGAGCTAATACAAACATCATGACCATTCCATAGTTCAATCCCCTCCAGGAGTATTGTGCAAATGCTACCACAGTCAGTTTGAAAACATTTTCTGCCTTCTTGAACACCTTGATATCAGTTCCTTGCGTACTCCCCCACCTCTCCCACAGTAGCACCCCCCACCCATGGCCCCCAGGAACGCTTGCTCTAATTGTTGTCTCTATGCATTCATCAGTCTGGGGATTCATGTACCCCAACCCAGGAAAATACAGAACAAATATTGAAAAATTGTACCCACACTGACAAAATACATCAGAGATCCACCCCAAAAGGAAACACACAC
>NW_022105855.1:3863177-3869281 GCF_000313985.2 Echinops telfairi
AGAGACAGTGAGAGAATAGTGAAAAACCACATAAGGCACAAATTGTATCAGAGAGGGCAATCAAGTGACAAGGTTTTAACCGTTCAAGTCAGATTTCTCATTTTGATTCCCTAAAGTTCTCTCTCCAACACTCTCTGGTTACTGGGCTCTTCACATCATCTGGGAAAAACTCTTTTTAATTTGCAAGGCAATTAAAAAAGATAGCGAGTATCTTTTTAATATCCTTACACCATAGAATTGTATGCTTTGTGAATTCTTTCTTAGTAAAACTTAAACTATTTTAAAAAAGAAGTCTTGCTGGTAAGGATAAAATAATAAAAGGTCTTGCAAACTGCTACTGTAAATGCTAATATCATTGCTTTAAAGAAATTTAGCAATTATACTGGTATCTCTTAAAATGGCAGTGCTTCATTTTTTGACTGCTTAAAGTGTTACATTTTCTGTTTGTAGTAGAATATATTGACCTTTCCCCTCGCAGTTAGACAAGGAACACGCATAGACGTGCTCACGGCCAAGTATAAGAATTGTCTGCCTTTTGCAATTCTTGTTTCGCCTCTTCTCTCCACACCACTCTTTCATTGAGATGTTAAAATACCGCACCATCTACAGCTACTTCCACAGGACTTTTAAGAGAATGTCATTACCATATCTGTCGGCATTAACAAGAGTTCTTTAATAGCAAATAATAGGCTGGCTCAATTGTGTCCTGATTATGTCAACAATGTCATTTTAAAACTAATTTTCAAATCTAGACCCAAACAAGATCCAGATCTTATCCTTGATTGATATGCCACTTACAATTTTATTGCCGTTTTAATAGTCCAGATCATTTATGTCTTACAGACACTGTCATTTTTCCCCCTACAAAAGACCTCACATCTGGTTTTTGGTTGATCGTAAGAATCTAAGTGTGAAACATTTTGTTCCTGGACATTGTTTTCTCAGAATAGATTTCTAGAAGTGGAATCATAGGCTTAAAAATGTACTACCATTTTGGTACCATTTCTATTCTCAGAAGACCACGTATACCATCAACCTGTTACACATGTAGAGTTTTTCCTCAGCATTAGCTGCATCTCCAAACACAACCATAAACCTATGTCTGACATTACGCGCAGGCTTGCAGATGACATAACCGATACAACCAGCCATCCGGCTGCTGTAAGTTGCCATGGAGGGGATTCCAAGGCCAGGCGGCCCCGGAGAATGTGCCGTATGGTTTCCAAGGCGGTGACCTTTCAAAAGAAGCCAGCGGGACTTTCTTCTGAGACGGCGCTTGGTGGATGCGAACAACCAAGGTTTCAGCTGGCAGTTGAGAGATTAACCATTGTTTATGAAACATCACTGACATGAAAATATACTTCTGGATCAGGAAGCAAAAAATCTGTGAGCTCTGTTATATACAAAACACCTGGAAAACTATGGAAGGAAAACCTTGACACGATTATTGTAAGGTGAAATTCAAGCATACTCTAGGTATATTTTTAAAAGCATTTTATTGGGTGTTCATACAACTCTTATCACAATCCATACACACATCAATTGTGTCAAGCATATTTGTACATTCGTTGCCCTCATCATTCTCAAAACATTTACTCTCCACTTAAGCCCTTGGTATCAGCTTATTTCCCCCCCCTCCCTTCCCACTCCCCTCTCCCTCATGAACCCTTGATAATTTATAAATTACAGTGAACCCTCGCCACTTCGCGCTTCGACTTCCGCGGCTTCACTCTATCGCGGTTTTTGCGTAACAGCGCATGCTCTGTCATTACTGCCACTGATTGGCTCATACTGTACATGCTTGATGCCATAAATAATATAATAAATAATAAATGATAATTGTAATGTCCAAAATGTTTTACTGTATTTTCCCTTTTTCGTTTAATAAATTGGGTAATATGAGTGTAATGGTGACTAAAGGGTGTTTTTTCATGTCCTCTATGCTCTAACTACAAAAATATTTGATTTACAAATAAGGAATCCTACTTCGCGGAATTTCATTTATCACGGTAGGGTCTAGAACCGATTAACCGCGATAAACGAGGGTTCACTGTATTATTATTTTGTCATGTCTTACACTGTCCGCCATCTCCCTTCACTCACTTTTCTGTTGTCCATCCCCACAGGGAGGAGGTTATATGTAGATCCTTGCAATCGGTTTCCCCTTTCTACACCACCTTCCACCACACTCTTCCTATTTCTCCTTGTTGCTCTCATTTTCAAAAGTGATACAAAAGTTTTTGATGATAATTATAATTTAGAATTCCTTGTCTTCTATGATGTTAAATCATGAAGGTTGTTGATTCACTCAATCATTATTTATCTAGGTTTCTTTATGCGCCAGGCACTGTACTAGGCATTGGTGATACCAAACTGAACAAGACATAATCCATGCTTTCATTGATCATACGACCCTTGGAGAAAGAGACCTATAAACAGATTTTTATAAATAACATGCAGATGTAATGATAAAGACCAGTGATAGATTAATACATTTTCCTTTTCTCATTATACAGTCCCAACGCACAGAGTTTGATGTCTTCTGTAATATTTGATGTGATGGTGACCTACTTTGTACATATTTTCCATCATTAATGTGTTCCCATGAGAAAACCATGATAAAGGATTAAGTGATACTTGCAAGATCTAATCTATGCTGACCAGTTATTTGTCTATTGGAAACAGTATTATCTTCCCACAAGAAAATGATTAGTGATGCCACAGAACAAAACCATGACACACACTGGGGGAAGTGGAGCCGCCTCTCACAGTTCTTCATGCAAATACTATCTTCACTGGCAAGCTACCATCTTTTTCTGCAAGGATATTTTCAGGTCAAAGGAGCAGCACCTTCCTGGAACACACCTGGATCTTGTCAGGATATTTACAAGTCAATGTACAGAATCTATTACTAAACATCGTGAGTGTTTGATTTTACCAACATTTGGCCTGTGAAGCTGAAATGATCTTTCAAGAGAGATTTCTTCAAGATTCTCCCTCTTCTACCCTAAGAACATGTAGGTGGGGTGAGGATTTATGGTGGCAGCTGTTTCCGGAGAGGCGGAATTATCTACCGGAAAGCTGTCTTTTGAGAGGGTTTTGCTTTTTCTAGAAGAGGCATGGGGAAACGTGGAGGCTGGAAGAGATCGGGCACCGCAGCCCGCAGGTATTCAGACAGCAATGTGGAGTCAGTGGTGTATTTGCCGGATTGTGTCTCTCTCTCTCTCTCTGCGATGAACAGAAGAGTTAATGCTGGAAGGTCTGGTCTTCAATTTGCTAAACATTTCAGATGCAATCCTGACAAGGAAGAGGCAAAGAGTAGTCTTTTTGAAAGCCGAACAGAGATACTTCGACCTATTGAGGCTGCAAAGAGGTGTTGTAGGACAGTGGTTCTCTCCCACTGTCCACTCCCCGGCCTCCCACGTTTTCCAGCAAGTCCCAACTGTGCACTTTTAAACTCCTGTATGAGCCAGTTCGTTTCAATTTATTTCCCGGTCTCCTTGTGAGATTGTGCTGGCCTCCGGGAGGCAAAAATCTAGCTCCTTTCAGTGTTGCCCTGTGCGTTGCACTTGAATATCTCTGTGGTGAGGAATGATTTTGTTGAAAGGTCACCTCCTTCAGAAGTTTCAAAAATGGAGGAGTTGTTTTTCCCTTGTGTTGGCTAGCCGGATGGGGAGTTGTGCCTCCCCAAGCCTAGGGGGCCTCCTGTAAGGAAGTTGGAAGCCCATAAAGGCTAAAGAGCATGCGCCAATTCAGGCCCTGAGCCAGGGGAGCAGTACACCTGGGGGGCGGGGGGCAATCGAGGCCAGGCGGGCTTAATTCAGCCAGTGGGGTCAACCAGCACCTTGGAGCACAGCCTCCCAGCGGAGGGCCCTAAAAAGGCTGGAACCGGGAGACCACCCTCTTTTCCAGCTGCGCCCCCAGAGACCCTCGTGGTCGGGCCTTGGTCCCTGTTCCTGTCCCCCACCCCTCCTCTCTCTCCCCTTTCTCTCCTCTCTTTCCTTCTCTTCCCCCCACTTCAGGCCACCATGTTTCTTCTATCCTTTGTAGAAACCCACTTGGATCCCAAACTAGGCTTTCAGCGTGAATTTTTTCTACTGTGAAGCCAACAACCGAGGCTCCCACAGGAGGAAATCTAACATTCGCAGAAAAGTGGGTCGAGGATGGCCAATCAATTCACTCTCATTTTATCTCTGCAAGTATATAGTGTATGTGAATATTAAAATCTGCGACCCAAATACACAGATGTGCTATTTACAACGAGTGATCATGGGTGAACCACTGAATTTCCTATCCCTTATCGCTCATCATTAAAATGAAGAGAACAATCATACCATCTGATTTCGGTGAGACAGATAATATACACAGGTCAAGAAGCAAAACAAAACAATCCTATCAAAGCCAAACCAACCCCCCCAAAAACTCTGTGCGTTGAATTCTCTAAATGTTAGTCTGTTCCGTGTAAACAATGAAATGGGACGATAGTGCTCTAACTCATCTGAATTCATTCTTGAAGAGGGTCAATAAAGCCAAGAGAATCAGTTATGTTCTTACTTTCAGGAAATAGACTCAAGAAAGGAAGTGCTTTATAAAAATGGAGACTTTAAAGTGTCTCTAACTGCAAGTAACAGTATATTCTCATGTGAATGCTAAAGCAAACATACTAGGGAAATCTATACTCCAGAGATCTAGTGGGAAGTGTGCAGGGGATTTAAATGCAAATCTTGAATGAGTTATTTTAACAAGTTACCTTTGCCTTGTTCCAAAACGTGGGCTGGAATGGAGGAACGACAGGGAGAGTCTGGTCAGGGTCACAGTACCTTGTTTGAGTCTCTCTCGCAGCTTTGTGGGAAGAGCTACAGTAAATGAAGACTTGCCGTGTGGTTTTGCTCAAATACCTCAGGCCGCTCTAGCTACCGATGTTCCTCTGCTGTATGTGATATGTTGACACCACTCAGGAAGTATCTGGATCTATTTTTAAGTTTGGTTGTTTTCTTTAAAAATTTTTAAAGAGCAACTTTTGTGCCTGCGGTAGTGGACAGAAACCCTGATGACGTGGTTGATTTAAGTGACTGACCACTAATCTAAAGGTCAGCGATGGAAATTCACCAGTTGCTTTGCCGGGAGACAGACTAGCAGTTCCCTTCCTTAAGGAGCCGCAGCCTTAGAACCCCCTGGAAACCCGTTAGCTGTGCTCACTTCTGTAGGGTGGCCAGAGGTTGGAATGGACTTGCTGGACGTGGGTTTAGTTTGGTTGCTGGCTGTTTGTTTGTTTTTCGTAGTGGATTTTCTATAATCCATGTAATGGTGAATGATTGAATTGGCGTAGTGAAATAGTAGGTGAATTTGAACTTGCTTGCATATTATTTAATTATATTTTAGATTTGATTTTTAGTTTGAAAACATTTTGCACAAAGTAATAAATGGATACATTTCCTGAGCTTTAACCAATGGATGGCCAGTGAAGGTGAGCCAAGATTGGCCAGGCCCAGGTAGGAAGTTAAATTGGCGTTAAACAGGGCAAATTCATTTCGTGGAAAAGGTTTTTTATTGAGGGGGCGGGGGGCGGGTCAGAAAGACAGCTCAAGGCATTGTGTCTGTGTTTGTTATTGTCCTTAGCTGAGAGGTAATAATTTATATGTTTGACTTCAAAAAAGAAGAAGTAAAACAAGCTCAAAGCAACCCAAAGGGCAGGATAGAACTCCCCTTGTGGGTTTCTGAGACTGCAACTCTTTCTGGAAGTTGAAAGCCCAATTTTTCTTCTGAAGAGTGGCTGGTGGTTTTGAACTACTGACCTGGAGGTTGGCAGCACAATTTATAACGTGCTATGCAGATGAGCTTTTTTATCAGGTGTCAATATTGGGGTGAGGGCAGAAAATAAAACCAAAAGAAAGCATCTAATTCTGTCTGGTGCTTATTCTAATAAAAATATAATTGCTTACCACCTATATGATTCAACCAATTCCCATTTGTATTTAGGTTAAAAAATAATTCTTCAGGCCCATTTATGAACTTGGCTAGCTTCTGATTATTAGCATTTCAGATCCTCTTTAGTTTTATTCCTTGTTGAGGATTATTCACTGTGATTCATTTGTTGCCAGTGT
>NW_022105855.1:3870343-3871982 GCF_000313985.2 Echinops telfairi
TTCCATGTGGGCTTTGTTGCTTCTGAGCTAGATGGCCGCTTGTTTACCTTCAAGCTGATTTGCATGATTTAATAGTTGCCAGGTCATGCTTGTGTTGTTGATCTCAGGACCACATTTTGGCAATCCCTGATCTAGTATATTTTCAGTTATTTCTAAAAGTACATAATAATGTTTATCATTATCCTTTGATTAGCCTGAGAATACCTTCCTTGGAATAGCTTTTGCTGGAAACAAACAAACAAACAAACAAACAAACAAACAAGCAGACTCCTGTTCATTTTTTCAGACAAAGGAAGCCCCAGTTGGTCTCCCATCTAAGTACCACAGATTCCCACTCAATGCTGTCTTCCCAGTGAGGTCTGCTCTCAGAATGACGATTTAGATTTTTCCCTCATTAGAGTTGTTTTTTTCTCTGCAGTGATAACAGTGGCTCACTATTTCCCTGATTAATCAGGACGTGCAATTGTGAACGAGGAGTTCAGTTTGGTCCCACGCGGTCAGAGGGAAAGGTCTTCTTCTCATCACTGCACCTCCACATGTGGTGTCCACGTTTCCTCCCCCTTGAGTGAAGCCTAAGGGTCCAGAGGGTTGCTGTGGTAAATTGTCTGTCAGGTAGATCAGTGGAGGCACGTGCACGACCCCGGGCATTTGGGTTATTGCTTGCCTCCTCTTGCATTATGTGCAAAAGTGGTTTTGTTAGTCTCCACTTGCACTTCTCTTGCACTGTGTTTTCTGTCCTTCCTGTGTTCCCAACCCTCACTGCTATGGAGCTCACGACCAGTTCCCACCTGCGCTATTCAAGCGAATTAACATTGTGCACACTTACATACATATCAAATGTGGATACACATATATATTAAACATATACGTTAAAGTATAATGTTTTAATGTGTGTGTGTGTGTGTGCATGGAGGGTATTTAACACGTTTGTGTTTATGATATATTTTAAATCTCTAATCAAAGGTGATATATATAGAATTGATGACCTATGAGAAATGTATAATTTCCTGTATCTCAGAATCACTGATAATTAAAACACACTTTTGTGTGGGTCAATGTAGTACATTTTTTGAGTACATTTCTGGAGTTTCCTAACGGTTTCTAGTTGCGGGGGACACCCTGACACTGAGTCAACTTGTATGAGAAGTATGGATTTGTGAAATTTGTAAAATAATGCTTGTTTAAGCATTCATAAATGTATGATGATATACCAATAAAACATTTAGATGAAAAGTTTTTAAGGGATTAAAAATTTTAAAAACACACAGGAAAAATTTTATCATCTATAACTACTTAAGGTATTTAAAAATTCCCTCTAGTTATTTCAAATGTTTCTTTTCTTAATCACTTTATTAGGGGCTCATACAACTCTTATCACAAGCCATACATACATCAATTGTGTAAAGCACATTTGTACATTCATTGCCTTTATCATTCTCAAAACATGTGTTCTCCACTTAAGCCCCTGGCATCAGGTCTTCATTTTTTCCCCTCCCTCCCTGCTCCCCCCTCCCTCATGAGCCCTTGATAATTTAAAAATTATTATTTTTTCATATCTTACAATGTCCGACATATCCCTTCAACCTCTTTTCTGTTGTCTGTCCCCCAGGGAGGAGGTTATATGTAGATCCTTGTAATC
>NW_022105855.1:3872404-3873414 GCF_000313985.2 Echinops telfairi
TGCTATATCTTTTGATAGCCAGGCACCGTCAGTTTTCTTCACCACATTTGCATAGGCACCCATCAAATGTTTCTTTAAATAAATTTACAACTGCTATTAAACAAAACAGTACAAAAAGTCTCATCTTTCTCTTGGGAATGGCTGGTGGTTTCAAGCTACTGACCTTGAAGTTAGAAGACCAAAGCATAAGACCTTATGGCACCTGGGCTCCTACTATAGGGGTGGGGTAGGAAAATCTATATTTGTGAACATAACAGCCACACATCACAGGGAGACCTTGAAATCTGTGATTTACTCAAGCCACATGGTCATGGACAATGAAACAGAAATCATTCAAGGCCGTACTTACATTAGTAGCCTGACTGTAGAAGAGCTGCCTCTCTTTCTAGCCAAGGTAGCTTGTTATTCAATACAAAATTATTAGATGCACACACAAAAGCACACAAACAAGCAAAACCAAACCCATTGTCAAAGATAAAACAGCTAACTCAACCCAACCCTGATAATTTCCCAAATGTTAGGATTATTAGTTAGAAAATTTCAAAATAGTTACATTATTTTGTCAAAGGTTCCAGTGGAGGATTGAGGAAATCATTCATAAACATATAGGGAGATTTTATCAGAGATGGAAATGATAAAAAAAAGAGTCAAATGAATATGCCAGGGGTACAAACATGATTAAAGGATTCTTAATTCTTGAACCAAACTCTCTTCCCTGGTTCAATTTCAGTCAAACACTAGACAGGCCTATGTAGTGAACAGTAGCCCTAAGCAGGCACCCACATCTTAGACCACCCAACTATCTGAGATCAAAAGGGCAGCATTTATGCCACAATAAAGTTCAGAAGGGGTAGGAAAGAGAGAGGACTGGAGACAGGAAGTACAGGAAGAGTGGGGTAGGTGAGGTTGCATTGAGAGCATGCAATAAATGAGATAAAAATGGATGAATTGTTGAATGCAAAACTGGTCTGCTCTTCCCGGGCATTTGGGTTATTGCTTGCCTCCTCTTG
>NW_022105855.1:3873708-3875359 GCF_000313985.2 Echinops telfairi
TTCAGAAAATGTTAAATAGGATTTAGAAAAATTAGTACAACAGATGAAAATCAAAGATAAAGACACATTTATTTATTTATTTATTTGGCTTTTCATCATTTAAAAAAAATCATTTTATTAGGGGCTCATACAACTCTTATCACAATCCATACATACATCAATTGTGTAAAGCGCATTTGTACATTTAAAGATAGTGGGAACAAGGAGGGAATATAAAAATTACCAGTGATTTTCATTCTAAATGTATCCAACCAGAGGACCAAGAAGTGGCATTTTTTATAGTGATACAAATAATTCTACATTCTGCAAAAACCTTTCAAAAATGAAAACAAAATAAAGACTTTGCCAGAGAAACAAAATTTGAGAGGAACAGTTGTCATCAGATTTGCTCTATAAATGACACCTACTGCATTAGTTGGAACATCACATCCAGTTCTTGGATGCTCACATTGCTTCTTTATGACTTATTTTTTATAAAATCCTTTTATTGTGAATTGAGTGAATATTTACAGAATGGCTCATCAGTGTTACATTAAATAATTAATGCATATATTATTTCGTCTCATTTATTGCTGAACTTCCAGAACAAGAAAACACTATGAAGAAGGAATTGGCTGTCCATTTCAGAGGACGTGATCGTTGAAAATCCTAAGGAGAGCATTGAAACATTGTCAACGACTGAAACCCTGATGAAGGGAATCAGTACTGGTAGACGTGGTGCCAGAAAATGAGCCGCTCGGGTCAGACGCTCAAAATATGCCCGAGGGAGAGCTGACCTCTCACACTGGAGCTGACCATAATGATGGGGAGGGAGTAAACCCGGTAGGAGTACAGCTTTTTGGGACCTTCATTTGCTGAAGGGACTTGACTCAAAATGAGAAAAAAAAAAGTGACAAACATCAATTAATAATTGGAACTTGGAATGTATGAAGTGTGAATCTAGGAAAGTTGGAAGTCATTAAAAATGAAACAGAACACAGAAAGGTTGTTATTCTAAATGTGAGTGAGTTGAAATAAAGTGGTATTGGCCATTTTGAATCAGAAAATCATATGACTTCAAGGTCTATCTTGAAATACAAAGCTGTCTGTGAAAAGATAATGTCTATCTGAATACACAGAAATCCAATGACTACCACTATTCATATTTATGCACCAATCACTAAAGTAAGTGATGAAGAAATTGTAGAATTTTGCCGTCTTCAGTCTGCTGTATAGTGAGTTTAACATTTAAATCCATCTAATTTAATTCTTTAAAAATGGGCATTTCTCTTCTTGAAATAACCTCCAATTATGGAGGTTGCCTGCTTCTCAGAAGACCTGAGTCTAATGTCAGATTTGTCTACTTTACATTGCCTGGATCACCAGGGGTTGATCAGGAGCTAGTTCATGATTGTACAGTTAGGGACAAATTACCAGACGTGTACCCTTCTTTGGGCTTTTACAAGTAGTTTCCCACGGGGACCAGTGACATCCGAAGTGCAATTGCTCCCTCCAACAGGTACATGAGCTACCCCTACCCCTCTGCTCTAATCTCTCAGTCAAGCTTCCTGATTATTCTTATATGATGATCTGTTAATTTGGGGTGATCATAAAACACTGCCTTGTGGCAGTAATTTGATAGTTTTCAGTATCCAAATCCTAAACACCCATG
>NW_022105855.1:3878393-3881202 GCF_000313985.2 Echinops telfairi
GCAACCATGAGATCAATTTCATGTCAACATACTTTTCAAAGAGCCTTTAGTTAAATTCTTTCAGCAAAGCCACCATGCTCAGATGGTACAGGCTAATGAGATAGAAGGTGAATTGAGAAGCATGAAGATCAGAGGCTGGTTGTTAAGGTAGCCAGCCCCTGACAGTATCATGGGTCCACAGGCACAATTGTACCATGATAATATATAAAGATTAAAGTAAAGTCATAGAAGATAGGAGAGAGAGAGTAAAATAAAGGAGTCAGACACATTTCATGATAGCATGCTCACCTTGGTGGTCCTCTTGGTGGTCCACGTGGAGTTGGGAGACGAGAGGATACAAGGTATTTGATCTTATTTTCAGATACTCTACAAGTCTTCCAGTTTATCTGTTCTACAATTCCAAACTTCATTCTGTATTTTAGGATCTGGGATTAATCTAAATGAACTTGTTTAGTCTTAAAGAATCAGAGCACATACAACAGTTATGAAGCAGTTCCATAGTTTATAATTGAACTTAAGTTTATTTTGTTAGGATGGGTTTTCTAGAGAAGTAAAATGAGTGGCAGTCATATACATATAATAAAGTAATTTATATCAAGAAGGCAGTCAATAACAGCCGCATAGTGTCAAGCCCAGTTTGGCTCAAGTTTCTGGGTCAAATGGTAAGCAGAAGAACCAGGAAGCCATAAGCTCAGGCCAAGGGCACAAGCCAGTGTAGGTAAGGTTGAGTGGACCTAAGGCAGGCAATATCATAATTTTATTACAATCACAGTTCCCTGTGGAGTACAGAGTCCCTCAAGACGCTGTACGCTGGGGTAGGTTAGCAACAAGCTGGAACTGAAAAAGACAGTTTGTATGTGACAAGCAGGATGGAGTTAGCTATCTTTTCTCATGAACATACAACCAAAGTTGTATAAATAAATAATGTATCTAGCATTTTCAAAAAGAGTTCTATGTCACAATCAATTTTATTCTAGTCCACCACTAGAAAAAACAGAGTAAGTTAATATAGTAACAGTCAAAGGCAGTCGATGCAGATTAGGTTAATGGAGGCAGGAAAATATTTGATAAAATGTTACCCTCATTGTGGTAAAAACTTCAAGGAAAATATATTTCTGAGGGTATTAGGACCTGAGATACCACTCCTCTACCCGTCTCCAGATGGGCCCACATGCAGATATGCCCACATAGGAGTACCCGACCTGCAGACTGTCACCCATGCTACACCATGCTTCAAGACAAAATTTCATTGATTTGTAATTAAAAATAAATATTTCACAATATATAATTACATATTGTTTTTGAGATTAATCACTATGCTTTAATTATGTTCAATTTGTAACAATGAAAGTACATCCTGCATATCAAATATTTACATTATGATTCATAACAGTAGCAAAATTAGTTATGAAGTAGCAATGAAAATAATTTTATAGTTGGGGGTCACCACACCGCAAGGAACTGTGTTAAGGGGTCATGGCATTAGGAAGGTTGAGAACCACTGACCTATACAATACCTAGACCCAGCATCATAATTAATGAAAAATTCTGCATATGAAATTGGGAAATTAACTTTATACAAATGTTAATTCTCCCCCAAATAAATAATTTATGCACTCAGTGTAGTACCAGTGAAAGTCTCACAGTGGATACGTGAAAATTAACCATCCATTCTGGAAATTCAAAGATCCAGGAAGATTGAAGATAATGAAATTAACAAAGCTGGGCAATTTGCAACTACCAGCTCTTGGGGCTAATTATAGGTACAATAGTTAAAACAGTTTAGTAATTATAAAAAGATTGAGAATCTGACCAGTGGAACATTACAGAATCTAGAAACAATCTCATCTGTGTTGTAACAAAACTGCAAACTGCAGTGAGCTGCAAAGAGTGAAAAACTGCCCCCCCCCAAGTTATATTGTATGTACTGAGTATCTCTATGGAAACAATGACTTTTAACGATTTCTCAGTATACACAATAATTAACTTCAGATGGATTGTGGATCTAAAAGCGAATGACAAGAGTACAAAGAGCAGAAATAAAAAACATACTCTCACAAGTGGGTGGGGGGCAGTAAATTTGCCTGCATTAAAATGAAAAACTGCTCACAATTAGGAGAAGAAAAAGAGAACACAATGAATCTTTAAAATAAGTATTGAGAAAAATAAGTTTTAAAAATGGGGCTAATAAGTTTACAGAGAACTTCTATATGTCTGTAAGATAGAAAACCTAACAGAACATTTTGAACAAGGTCATTCAATACATAATATAACAACATGACTACCAGAAGCAGTTTGGATCTCAGTACCTAACAGGGAAATGTAAGACAAACGCGCAATTGCACAACACTACACACTAGCGGAGCGGCAGCAAAACAAAGGCAGGTCTTTGAGGAGATGGTTGACATGGGGGCTGCCTTGATGGGCTCAAACATATGAGCAATTGTGGAGGGGTCAGGCCTGGGCAGTCTCCTTCTGTGGCACACTGGGTTACTATGAGTCAGAATCAAGTTCATGGCACCAAACAGCAGCAGCAGCAACAACAACAACACATTCAACAAGAAGTCCTGGTAGTGCAGTAGTGTGAGCATTGGCCTGGTAACCAAAGGGTCAGTAGTTTGAACCCAGTAACTCCTCCGTGAGAGACAGATGAGGCTGTCTATGTCCCCAAACCTTATGGTCTCAGAACAGCAATAAAATAATTAAATGCTGCCTAAAAGCTTGAAGGTAAACAAGCGGCCATCTAGCTCAGAAGCAACAAAGCCCACATGGAACAACATATCAGCCTGTGTGATCACGAGGTGTCGAA
>NW_022105855.1:3884252-3912798 GCF_000313985.2 Echinops telfairi
AAAAAAAAAGAAAAAAAGAAAATGTTTTGGAGAATGATGATGGCAACAAATGTACAAATGTGCTTAACACAATGGATATATGTATGGATTGTGATAAGAGTTGTATGAGCCCCCAATAAAATGATTTTTTAAAAATTAAAAAAACAAAACAAAACAAAAACAAAAACAAAAAAAACCACAAACAAACAAACAAAAAAAACCAAATGCGCTTTACACAATTGATGTGTGTATGGATTGCGATAACAGTTTTATGAGCCCCTAATAAAATGTTAAAAAAAAAGAAAGTATAAAAGAGAGGAAAATAGTCAGATAATTAAAATATTAGAAGGAACCAATTTATTTTTTAATTGTTAATGCTGTAATTTCAAATTAAACATTTAAAATGATATTTAATTGAGATATATTTTATACACATTATGAAGCCTTCTTGTATAAGAAAGAAGGTAGAACAACTAGATATGCTCATAGGCGCTTCTGGTGAAAATCTAATTTGGTGTAACCAGTTTGGGAAACTCTAAAGCAATAGCTAATATAACAGACCCAGTGCATAATCTCTGACTCATTAGTACTCTGCTAGATATATGTCCAACAGAAGTGATTCCACATGGTTTCCACAGTTATGAAAGCAGCAATTTTAGTAATGGGCACTAACTTGAAACCACATAAATGACCAGCAATAGTGGAATGGACAAATAGTTTGTGGTTTATTCTTTACTGAACTTTTCTATAATTACAGAGTAACAATATAAATAAGCCATACAAACAAAATTGATCAAAAGAAGCCTGGTAGCACAATACACACATTTCTATCTATCTATCTATCTATCTATCTATCTATCTATCTATCTATCTATCTATCATCTATCTATCTATCATCTTTCATCTACCTACACATCATTTATTGCAATATGGGACCATACACATGCTATTTTAACCTAGTTTGAGACCATGGTGAGAAGCTGATGATTTAATTCTTCTTGAGCTGGAGATTAAATTCATCATCCAACTACTCTCATTGGGTTCTTATATGACTGCACCACTCTATATACCTATACAAAGTATGCTGATATCTAACAATGAGGGACAATTCCTATACAAATAAGGATGTGTAGCTAATCTCTAGGAATCTGAAAAAATATAGCTAATTTCATCCTGTTTGGCACATACAAACTGTCTTTTGCAATACCAGCTTGTTGCTAACCTACCCCAGCGTGCAGCCTCTTGAGGGACTCTGTACTCCACAGGGAACTGTGATTATAATAGAAGCTTTACACTTCTCTCGTGATCTGTATCTTACCATACATACTTCATGCGGCATAGGAGGAGCACCCTACAAATACATGAACACACCACATGATGATATATGAGGGCAAGTCAAAACGGTTGCTATTGATATATTTGTTTAATAAAGGTTTCTATGACTTCATAGCAAGGCTTTTAAAGACTTATCCTCATATGTTGCTACTATAAATATATATATATTTATATATATATACTTTATACTTAGATAAAGGCCTATTGCTGCAATGAATTAAACAAAAGCTATATTTATATTTAAACCATGATGTAACAGTTGTGGTTAAAATTAATTCAATGAACGATTTTGATTTGGATGCTTTAAAAGGCTATATTAAAGTCCGTTCAATGTTTTAAGTTTTTGTATTTCTTGTTTTAATTTTATTATTTTCAAGGAAAGTATTTCCTCAATTTAAAGTTGAATAAGTAAAATAAAGGTTGTTATTCAAATAAGTTAACCCAATATTGGAGCATTGTGTATTCACTGTACCCTATCAAGCCTTTTGGATACACTTAGGACAAAGTATAGGGCTAAATTTATGTACATTTCATATTAATATATTACTACCATGTACAAGGAGGCTTCAAAATCTTATGAAAGTGTTCCATGATCTTTTAATCCTGGTTTTTTCATGAATTTTTTGAAGCCTCCCTGTATATAGCAGTGTATTAGTCTAGGTACTTTAGAGAAACAAATCCACAGCAACTCACGTATAAGAGAGTTTTATGTAAAGAAAGTGTGCATCACGAAAACATCCCAACCCAATGCTGCCCAAGCCCACAAGTCCAACTTTAACCCATTAACCCAACACCAGTCCACAAAGTCCTCCACCTCACAAAACAGAGGCAATGATGCTGACTGCAGGAGGAAAGCTGAGTCAGTTAGTGAATGTATAAGCATCTCAGCACTAGCAGGGGTCTTCACCTAGCTGCTCCACCACCCAGGGCTGCATCGGGATATGTCCATGTGGCTTCTCCTTGGGGAAGTCAATCTTGCAAGCTGAAGCAGGGAACTGCTAAGGCAGCTGCACCCTGGTGCGACCATCACAAAGCAAGAGACCCGAGAACTAGAAAGGCGAGGCTCACCACCCATTTATCCCTCCACCTTTCAATTAGCCCCACATGTGATTATCGGTCAGGTTGGCACAATTAACTAACTCAAGCAGTTAGGATCTACAAAGTCTATGATAGGAAAAAATGTGTCAACCATGCCAACTAGCATATGAAATTTTTGAGTTTTAGATTTTACTATATTTTAAACTCATGGTCTTCTGACGATGGGCACTTAAAAAAATCTCTATGGTAATTGCTGAAACTCAAATTTGCAATGATCCACAAAATGTCCTTCAAGTTTCACATTGTAGTGTTCTATGGCTTTTGACTGATACAGAGTGTGGGACCTAATGAAAAGATACTGCCACCAGTACATGCTTTATGTGGTAATATCTGGTGTCATGTGATGCAGCTACACTGAGGGACCATAACATCTATCAACAGTCTCTTTGATTCTCAAAGCAGAGGGAAAGAGCCAGCAGAGGGAGCACATTGCTGCTGTGTTCCCACGCTTTTCTTCCAGCTGGTGAAAGCCCTGGACATGGATTCAGGCATGGTGGCCCAGGTGAGTGTGGGGCCCCTGTCCCTGCTGCCACTTGAATGAGGAAGGAAGGACAAAACTGAAGTCACATAGCGAGGCTCTGGGGAACACTGGGAGTTTAAGATTTGTAGAAAGAATTTATTTGAGGCTCCATACGAATTAATTCCTAATGTTAACTTTGCTCTATAAATGAAAATGGGGGTAGATCAGTATAAGAATACAGAATGTGAAATTTTTTTTGGTTATTCTGAGGTGGTTGTGAAAATGTTTAATTCTTTTATAGACATTGTAAATTTGGTTTGTTTTATTTTTGTCCTAGCTAGGTGTGCTACTAACAGGTCAAAAATAGATTAGCCAAACTTCAAATTTTCTCATCATGAAGTTAAATGTACCCGGATGAAATTGAATGCTTTGATAATATGAATTATATTTCTATCAAAAGAAATCCAGTTTCATAGAGAAAAATATACTATCTGGTTATTTATGAGATATAAACATTCAACAGAAAAAACTTTAACAAACAAAAAAATAGCTTCCTATGAAAATATATGACTTTAAAACAAGAGTTGTGTTATAGTTTAAAATTGAATTAAAGAAAATTTATTGAAAAATGAATGGTAGCCTATTTCCATTTTTAAATTTTCTTGAAATTATAAAATATTCAAATGGTGAAGTATTAAAATAAATTTCAAGATTTCAATCAAGATAACTAATGAAGAACAGTGTTCTGATTCTGTTTATAGAGGCACTAACATATTCCCTTGTTAAAAAAAGGCTTTTTTCTCTTTAATCATGGTATATTTTAGATCCCCTTAGTAATTTATTTTTATTAGTTCATGAACGTACTCAAACATTTTAAATTATTGGTATTTTGACTTTCTGCTATTTATTTTGAATATGTGAATTTTATGCATTTGATTACATAAACCAATGTCCATCTATTATACATTAATATATACTTATAGTATAACTTTTGGAAAATAGAGAGATATCAGTTACTCCCTGTACTATATACTATGTCAAGCAATGGAAAAAGATTTAAGAAATAGATAGAACCTTACTTCACAAGTGAACCTATTTGGGAAGACCCATAGTTAAGAAAGTATCATATAATATGTGTCATTTCAGTAAAACCCATGGAGTTTCAGGGATGACTTTTGCTTAATCTTTACTAAAGTGGTAGGGTTTATTAATACAATATAACTATAAAGCCTTACAACTTAACTTTTTAAAACCACAGAAAATGTTATTAAAGAAGAGCCATATCACACAACACAAATCCAACTGATGTTTATAAGTATTTCTAAAAAGAGTCATATTCCATTAGCCTTTACATATGCAAATACAAAAAATATGTGTGTTTTTTATTTCTTGCTATATTTTGGAAAGAAGTCATATCATTCCCCGATTAAAACTGAAATAAACAGTAAGATCATATATCTTACTTAACACAAAATATAAAGATAAGGTTGGATTGGCAAGGTGTAATAATATTACCAGGAAAGTAGTTAGCTTTTATCTTTCTGCCTTGTTGTGCTCTACATCTGTACAACTGACTCTACTCACAGTTGTGATACATCTGTAGCAATTCCAGACAGCTTGTATAACAACCCAGAGAAATAAAACTATCTATCTATCATCTATCTATCTATCTATCTATCTATCTATCTATCTATCTATCTATCTATCTATCTATCTATCTATCTAACCCAGAGAAACAAAACTATCTATCTATCTATCTATCTATCTATCTATCTATCTATCTATCAGCAGGCAATTATTTTCTGGGAACCTCTTGCAGAATTATACTATATCTCATTGGTTAGAGTTGACTCTCATTTTTATTTGTAAAATTCTACCAAGGTGAATTGGATAGTCATTATCAAGTTATTAAAAAATCTGGAGTAGAATGGATGTTGGGGAATCAATTGATATTAGGGTAACATCAACTAAAGCATTTTAAGGTCTGAGTGAATACTACTATATATATATATACACACGTATATATATATTTTGGTACATAATTTAAAAAATCCCTACTCCATGCATTGAATAATTTTATTTTCTGTTCACCTCTAATTTATATAACATCCCTATTCTTATGTGGAGCAACTGTACATATTATTTAATTAATTACATCATATAATCTGCATATTATATACTATGTAAAATACTAACTATATACTTAAAGTGGTGAAAAGTAGATTAAAAACAAACAAAATAATTTAGTACAATGTAGTACATTTTATACATTGGAGGTCAGCATTACTAATCACCACTCATATTCCTTTTGTTTTGAAACATAGAATTTTGTTATTTTACAACCATCACATTTTAATCCCAAAATATTACATTTGAGATGGTCTAGTTTACATGAAGAAATTGGAAAAGCTTTATTCTTTATAACCTATCATCACTCTGTAGCATTACCAGGATTAGACGTCTCTGCCTCCTACACACAATTGAAGGTTCTTTCAGATAATTTGGGCTTATTTTATAGGATCCTGAATATTAAAAGATTATGAATCTTAGATAATTAACACATTCTTAAAATAGGTTGCACCTTTTATATCCACCGGAATTTAAGAGAAATATGACACACTAACCAACAATGGACTCAAACATCACAGCTGTGAGGATGGTGCAGAACCGGAATGCACTTCATTCTGTCGACATAAGGTCAGCTATAAGTTAGAACTCACTCAGCAGCACCTACTGGCAGCTATAACTGTGTCTTGTTATGGAGAACATATACGTATCTATATTTAGTATTACTCTTTAGCGTGACTAGTTGGCCAAGAAAAATAACCTTTGCCCTGAAATTAAAGTCTTTGTCTTCATTTAAATTATTTAGTTGTTCTTGGAGAGAGTGGCTATTTTATATTTCAGTGCAAGTCTTGCTTACATATGTTAACTGGAGATAAAGAATTGTCATTTTGGATTTATATATACAGGTGGTTCCCAGGTTATCAATGCTTCTAAGTGTACCAATCTCTTCCTAAGTGTGCCTGAAAGTTGAATTCATATGTAACTCAAAACAAGCGAAAGTTTAAAATTTTATCCTTAGTTTATCATTTACCGGTAGTCTCTACTTTTGTTCATTTCAAGGAGTCCTGGTGGCATTGTGGTTATGTGTTGGTTTGCTAACCACAAGGTTGGCATTTGAAACCACCAGTTTCTACAAAGGAGAATACAAGGCTTTCTACTCCTGTAGAGTTACAGCCTCAGAAACTCACAGGGTAATTCTAGCCTGCCCTACAGGGTCACTCTAAGTCGGTAGTGAATTGACGGCAGTTGGTTGGTTTTGGGTTTTAGTTCAGTGCAGTTGGAACCCCTGCTGAGTATTTGTGTTTCTATCACAGATACCCTGAAGCAGAGCCTACACTGTAATAAGACACCCAGGTGACTCTTACAAGTCCTGTTAAAATGTAGTTTCAAAAGCACTGTGGGACATCAGGTGTGTTGCCACGATGCTGGGGCTGTATCACCAATATTTCAAATACCAGCAGGATGGGAAGATTTTCCTGGGACCTCCACACTAAGAGCAGATTTGCAAGAAGGATTATACTTCCAAAGGACCAGTCACTACAAACCTTATGAACATTGAAATGTTCTTGCTATATTTTGGAAATGATCTCGTACGGGAAGATAGTTGCTCAGGTTGGAAGTCACTCAAATATGACTGGAGAAGAACTGGATCCTCAAAGTAGAGTTGAGTTACCCTATGTATTTGTGTATAAGCTGAGTTTTTCAGCACATTTTGAGTGCAGTTTTTGTGGTAAAATAAGTGCCTCGGCTGATATTCAGATCGGCTTACACTCGAGTAGATGGTAGTTTCAAGATCTTCATTTACAGACGAGGCAATTCTGAAAATGAGAAGAAAGAGCTGCAAACATCCGCTAATAATCAGCATGAAGTACGAATCTAGGAAAATTAGATGTGGTCAAATGAAATGGAAGGAGTAAGGATGGTAAATCTAAGCAGTAGTGAACTGAAATATACTGATATAGGCCATTAAATGTGGGTTTACTATGCTGGGAATGACATATTCAATAGGAATGATGTTATACCATAATGAAAGAGAACATTTCAAGATCTATCTTGATGTATTCTGTTGAATAGTGATGAAAGCTTTGAAAAATTCTACAAATGACTTTAGTCTGAAATTGGTCAAACATGCAGTCAAGATTCATTGATAATGATAGGTATTTGGAATGTGAAAGCTGGCAACAAAGGAATAATCAATCATTAGAAAAATAACCTTGGTGATAGAAGAAAAGCTGGAAAGCTCACGATAGAATTTTGCAAGACCAATGACTTACTCACTACAAAGACCTTTTTTATCCCTTTGCAACTGCATAAATGGGGACTACACACACATGGTGTTTGCCAGATGGAACACATAGCAATTAAATAGACTACACCTGTGTGAGGAGACCATGGAGGAGCTCGGTATCCTCATCAGAAACAAGGCCAGCTGCTGATTGTCATACAGACCATAATTGCTCATATGCAACTTCAGGTTGAAGTTGAAGAAAATCAAAGCAAGTCCATGAGAGCCAAAACACAGCCTTGAGTAGATCCAACCTGAAGTTGGAGACCATCTCGTAACAGATTTGATACAGTGAATACTACTAACTAAGACCAGAGGAATTGTGCAGTGACATCAAGAACATGATACAAGAAGAAAGCAAAAGGACATTGAAAAGACAGGAAACGAAGACGAAAACAGCAACGGATGTGCTAGAGAGGCTCTGAAGCTTGCTTTTGAATGTGGAGTAGCTAAAGCAAATGGAAGAAATGACGAGAGAAAAGCATTGAACAGAAAACTTCAAAAGAAAGCAAAATATTATAATATAAAGAACAGAAGTTAGAAAACCAAGAGGGAATGTAGCATCTGGGATCTTAAAGGCTTGAAGACAATTAGGCGGCCATCTAGCTAAGAAACAACAAAGCCCACACGGAAGAAGCACACTAGCCTACCCGGACATGAACGCTGAAGACAAAGCGGGTGCATAAGCAAATGCGGTGAAGAAAGCTGATGGTGCCCAGTTGTCAAAATATATAGAATCTGGAGTCCCATGGGCTGGAAGATAAACAAGGGGCCATCTAACGGAGAAACAACAAAGCCCACATGGAAAACACACACCAGCCTGTGAGATGATAAGGCGTCGAAGGGATCAGGTATCAGGCATCAAAGACCAAAAAAAAAAAAAAAATCATAGCATTGTGAATGAGGGAGAGTGCAGATTGGGGACCCAGGGTCCAATTGGGGGAAATTGGACATCCCCTTGCAGAAGAGCTGCGGGGAGATGACAAGCCAGTCAGAGTGCAGCGTAGAATGATGAAACATACAATTTTCCTCTAGTTTTTAAATTACACCCCCCCCTCACTATCATGATCCCAATTCTATCTTACATATCCGGCTGGACCAGAGGATGTGCACTGGCACAGATAAGAACTGGGAATACAGGGAATCCAGGACAGATGAACCCCTTAGGATCAGTGGTGAGAGTGGCGAACTCGGGAGGGAGGGTGAGGGAGAAACGGGGAACAGATGACAAGGTCTACATATAACCTCCTTCCTGGAGAGAGACAGCGGAGAACTGGGTGAGGGAGACGTCGGATGGTGTAAGATATGATAAAATAATAATTATTTATAAATATCAAGGGTTCAGGGGGAGTGGGGAATGGGGAGGGAGGGGAAAAATGAGGAGCTGATGCCAAGGACTCAGGTAGAAAGCAGGTGTTTTGATAATGATGATGGCAACATACGTACGAATGTGCTGGACACAAATGATGTATGTACGAATTGCGAAAAGAATTGTATGAGCGCCTAATAAAATGATTAAAAAAACAACAAAACCAAGAGGGAAGAACACAGTCAGCATAGCTCAAGCTGAAACCCCTAATGTAAATATAAAAGCCTTGAGTTGTCATATTGAAGGATTCTATGGACAGGACCAGTCGTGGCTCACTTTGTTGTAGATAGGGTTGCGATGGGTTGGAACCAATTCCATGGCATCCAACAACAATAACTTGGGGAAAATACTGGATGATGCAGGAGCATCAAAAGAAGATGGAAAGAATACACAGAGTCACTGTACCAGAAAGAATTTGTGGTCATTCAACTATTTAAAAAAGGCACATCTGATCAAGAACTGATAGTATTGAAGGAAGAGAGCTTAGCTGCACTGAGGACATTTGAGAAAAGCAAGGCTCCAGGGAATGACAGCACATCAATCAATATGTTTTGAAACATGGATGCGTTGCTGGAAGTAGTCACTAGTCTATTCCAAGAACTTTGACAACAGAGTGATAAAGAAAGATGACCCAGGAAATGCAGAAATGACCTAACATTATCATTAATATCATATACCAATAAAAGTTTTCTTAAGATAATCACAAATTGGTTGTAGCTACCAGAAAGTCTAGTTGGATTCAGGAGAGCACACGGTGCGAGAGATTTGATTGCTAATGTTCGATGGACCTTGGCTGAAGGCCAAGACTATCAGAAAGTTGTTTCCTTATGTTTTATTGCCTATGTAAAGCAATTTGACTGTGTGAATCATAACCACTTGTAAGAAAATATTGAAAAGAATGGGAATTCCAGAACAATTCATTGGGCGCATGCAGATCTTTCTCAAAACAAAGAGGCAGTGGTCTGAACAGGACAAGGTTTCAAATGATTTCAAGTCAGGGAAGATGCCTGTCTGCGTAGGAGCCTTTCACCATACTTCTCCAATCCCTTTTCTGAACAAATAATTGGAGAAGCTGAGTTCTAAGAATAAAACACAAGATTGGAGAACGATTCATTAGCATTCTGTCACATGCAGATGACACAATCTTGCTGAAATTGAAGAATGATTGAATACCGATGAAACCCCAAACTATAGCCTTCAGAATGGATTAAAATTCAATGCAAAGAAAAGAAAAATCTCCACAACTGGATTAATAGAAAACATCACGATAAACAGAATTAACTGACCTTGTCAAGGATTTTATTCTACTTAGATCCACAGTCATCAGTCATGGAAGCATCCATCAAGAAATCAAATGAAATATTGCACTGGGAAAATCTGCTGCAGTAGAACTCTTTATTTTTTAAACTTTTATTTGTGAGCTAGGTGAAAATTTACAGAGCATATGATCAGTTTTACATTCAATAATTCATACACATGTTGCTTCAATTCATTAATTGCAATCGCCTCAAAGTATCACCACTTATCCAACTTTCTCCTTGTGTTTCCTCTTTCCTGACCCTCCAAACCTTATCCTTGGGTAAATGCTGCCCTTTTGATCTTAAATGGTTGATTACTCTAATGGGGTGGGGTGTGTGTGTGACATTTATTAACGTACAGTAATTGTATTTTAAGACAAATATTTGAATAAATGCCTAGTCTCTTATAATTCTGTTTTGTTCCAGATTTCCCCTCTACTCTACCCAGGACCATCTAATATGATCCTTTTAAGGCCACTTGTTAGTGGTAGCTGGGCACCATCTAGTTTTTCTCATCTCTAGGTTGTGAGGTCCATTCGTACACTGGACTAATTATTTTCATAAGTTTCTCCATTAGTAAATGCACCTTATCTTTCTGCTTAGAAATGTTTAACACTCCATTTGCTCCTCTCCAAAGTAGGATGTGGAACATTGCACAAGAGTTATTTTAGGCGTTAAAGAGAAAAGATGTAATTTTGAAGACAGAGGTGTGCTTGACACAAACCATGTTTTCCATAGCTTCATATTCAGGTGTAAGCTGGACCATGAAAATATGTAGATAAAAGAATAATTTTTGCATTTGGATTATGATTTTTCAAGAGAAGATAAGTATTTGGATTATTTGTTTCTTCTTGTCATTAAAAAAAAATTTTTTTTTAACATTTTATTAGGGGCTCATACAACTGTTATCCCAATCCATACACACATCAATTGTGTAAAGCGCATTTGTGCATCGTTTCTCAAAACATTTTCTCTCCATTTAAACCCCCGACATTAGGTCCTCATTTTTCCCCTCCCTCCCCGCTCCCCCCTCCCGCATGAGCCCTTGTATTTGGATTATTTGTATGAAATGTATTAATTGAAAAAAATTGACCATAAATCAACTATTTACGAACAGTCTGGAAGCTTAAGATGAAGTCTAAGGAGAGAGCATGACTCCTTCTGTAAGGTATGATACAGAGAATTTAAAAAAAAACAACTTTTTTTTTTCTGATCTAACCAGTGAATAGCTATTTTAAGTCACCCATTGTACATTGTACTTATCTCTCATTTAAATCTTCCAAGTACTTCATCACCAAAGGCCCCCTTCTCAATTGAGTTATGCTTTATGAAGTCTTTCAGAGTAATCTCTTTGTGGTCTTTGCTTGCAGCCCCCCAGAGTGAGTCGAGCTACAGCGGTGTACTCAGAGCTGAAATTGCCTCATCCAAAGAGCCAAAAAAGGAAGTCACACCCAGCTCAAAAGAGAAAAGGTGATATTGTCTCCTTGTTTTCTGATAATATAATGTCAAATAAAAAAAGTAAATATAAACTTGTAACAACTATCTTCATATAAGTATGATAATGCTTGATTGCTTAAAGAATATTTAACATTCAATGACATTTGTCAACAGAATAAGTATTAATATTGAGTTATGGAACAAATGTTTACTTTGCTCTAATTTTGAGGCATTTGCTGCACAATTTATATAACCCGGCTTTGGATTTGTTCAGGATTTCCATGGCATATTTCTACACTATTCCTGGGAATCATATGTATTCTTCTTCTGGTGGCAATCGCAGTTTTAGGATTCAAGCGTGAGTATCAGATATTCATAGTTCTTATGAGAACAATGAGTCAAGATAAAACGTAAAATACTATTACCGCTGAATTTTTGTTAATGAGTACAATGGTGATCATGCTGGTAATGATAATGCTTTCATTATACAGTTTTTATACCAAACAATATAGTACATAGTTGTACTACATTCTATTAAATAATAAAACTTGGATTACAGATACAGTCTTACTTAATTTTGGTGTAAGATGAGGTTTACTATATGATAGGAAATTTGGGGAAATCTTTATTTGAGTATTGTATTCATTATTCTACTGCAAAACTGCCCAAATTATAAAGGAGGATGAACACAGCATCTTTTCTATGAGACTAAAATGGTTTCCATCTGTTTTGATTTATCTTATAAATGTGTTAAAAATGTACATTTGCTTTCGGTGTCTTTTTCTGCATGATTACCAGTTCTTTGGTTCAGTCATTCAACAACCAATGTTGGGTTAGGAAATATGTATGCATACTAAAGTCACAGAAAAAAATAAACAAAACAAATAAACACCAATAATAAAACCTAGAATTTAATGAGATCAATGGCAGGGGAAAATTGTTACCTCGAAATGTTGTTATAAATAAACATGTTAGTACTCTGCTACTGACATGAAGAGACCAGAGGGAAGGAAATAGCATATTGAGGTGAGGAAAATTTTTCTGTATGATTATCGTTAGTTGCTTTCAATTGATTCTGACTCATGGCAGCCCTATGTTTAGGAGATAATAATCAATCTGAAGTGGAGGATGGGTAGGGATTAATCAGGAAAGCCATTATCTAAAAGACTCATCCAAGTATAGTAGACAACAATGAAAAACAATAGATTCTTGTGTTTGGTGAATTACAGATACCTCCTCGGTGAATAAAAATTATATTATGTTATAGAAAGCTCAGTAAGAGCAACAAACTATTTGTTTGTTTGCTCTTTGTTCTCATAATGGTGATTCTCGATGTTCTTGTGGCATATCCAGGAGCTCTGGCAGCTCTGTTGAGTAAGCATTGGACTGCTAACAGCAAGGTCCGCAGTTCAAGCTTATCAGCTATCCTTTGGGGGAAAGGTGAGGCTTTCTATTCCTGTAAAAATGTACAGTCTTGGAAATTCTATACAGCTCTTTATGTGTCAGAATCAAGGGGAAGTCAATGGGCTTGGTGGAATATTCAGTAGCCAAACCAGACTCACTGCCATCGAATCAATGCTGACTCATAGTGACCCCCAGGGAATTCCTGTGACTGAGACTTTAACTATTTATGGAAGTAGAAAGCTCTGTCTTTCTCCCAGGGAGCTGCTGGCTGTTTCAAACTGACAACCATGCCGATTGTAGCCCAACATATAACCACTACACTGCCAAGACTCCTATATTCAGTAGAGATAATAAGAAAGAAAAAATAATAATAAGCATGGCATCAAGAAAAGTGGGCTAAAGATAGTCAGGGGTTCCAAATGGCACAGGAAGCTCCAGCCAACTGTGGACAAAAGTATGCTTACTGAATTTTAGAGACTAGAGATTTATATTTTGTAGACACAGTTATTTGGAGGAGTATGTGATCAAAACCAGAAGGCAATCAGTTGAAAAAACATAATGAAAGATTATATTCAGAAATGAAGTATTGAGAATTATTTTAAAAAATGATTGTTAAACAAAAGTTATAACAAACCTTGAGGGGAAATGGATCCACATGAACCCTTTTATGTTTTCCAGGAAATAAACATTGGTGAAACTTGTTTGGAAAATTATTTTCTATTATCTCCTGTAGTTAACCATGGTTAAGTTATTTGTATTTTAAGAATATATTCAAGAGAAATACTTACCCATGTACACTATCATACATTTACAAAAATATTTGTACCAGTGTTCTTTATAATTTATAAAATGTCAAAATTATCAAAGTTACCATTAACGGTAGAATAAATGAATCTTAGCAACATAATATGAAGTGAAAAAAGTAAGCAACAAAAATTTGGTAGACCTTTTCAAAAAAGTTAAAAATAAAACATACACTTTCCAAATGGGTAAATAGTTCCTAAAGTATATATACATATAAAGCAAATATAAAATAAAGATTACATATACTATCCAGTCCCCCAAACCAAACTGAATATAGTGATATTGATTCCTACTCATAGCAAAAGTATGGGACAGAATAGAATTGCACCTTGGGGCTTTTGAGACTGTAAATCTTTAGGAAGTAGACAGCCTCATCTTTTCCTTGTGGAGAGGCTGATAGGTCTGAGCCATGTAATTTCCTATGTATATAAATATAAAATGATAGAAGGGTTGATTACAGTGGATTGCATTGAGAGTTATAGGTTTGGGAGGGGCAGGAGAATGGGAAGAAGTGAAAGTTGTATGTAATTGCATAAAGGTAATGGTTAGTAGCCTAGGTTTTGTTTTAGGTAATGAACAGATTGACTAAATAAATAAATGTACAAAACTACCCTGAACAAAAGTGCTGAGAATGTCTCCTGAGTGAACGATTATGAATAATTTTGTTTTTGACACCCAAGGTGTAAAAGCTATAAAGAAAAACTTTGTTATATACAGGGGTTAATGAAAGAACTGAAATTTGTGAAAATGGTGATTTGCAATTTTCATATGCCACAGAATATGACTTTAGTGGAAAAAATTTAAGTATACAGGAGAGAAGTGGACTAGTTGAAGAACATGATTAATAACAGTGGAATAGGGGGGAAATGAGCCCTTTTGTTGTTTTTGTTGGATGCTATTGAGTTGCTTGTGACCCATAAACAGCCCATGCACAATGGGAAGAAAAACTGCCCTGTCCTGGGCCATCCTCCCAATTGTCCCTCTGCCTGAGCCTGCTGCTGCTGCCACTGTGGGAATCCGTGTTGTCTATGGCCGTCTTCTCTTCGATGCCTTTCCAATTTATTCCACCCTTATTAATGGAATAATGAGAATAGCCATTCATAATATTGGGAGTTGCAGTCTTATTTTGTGGGAAGTGAAATTTTCTTCTAAAATGATGAATGGCTATCTTTGCATTTGTAGACAGAGGAGCAGAGAAGGGCATCGATGCATAATTTCTACTATTTTTGCATCTAAAGAAAAGGCCATCTTCTGAGAGGCTGGGTTAAGGTGTGGTAGATAATTTATGAGAGATTAAATAAGTACTTGAAATAAAATATTTTCTCTGCTCTGCATCTAGTTAATATAAATCACTTTATTATTTAAAATCATATCCAATGATTATTATAAACTGACCTTCCATTAAAGCCATTTATGTTCTTGATTTTAAAATATGGATGGAAGTTTTACACAGATCCAGTAAAGATGAAAGGACAAATACTGAAACTGAAGCTGATCCAAGAGTACCACCTCCTGAACGTATGTATTGAATACTTCAGGTAATAGTTGACAGCTTGTTTTTGTTTTTAAGTTGCATCGTTCCCCTTTGTCTCATTTTAATATGTGATTTTAAAACATTAGCTTTACTTATCTCTCATTATGTCAATTTTCTTTATTATATTAAACTTCACTTTCCTTAAAGGCAAGTATTGTGCCTCTCTTATGTTGTCAATATTAACCCTTTTGTTTTGCCCTTCTTCATATTGATTCCATTATTTGAATTATTATTATTTTTGGCTTGGGGATGACTTTTTCCTAAAGTGTAGAATTCCTGAAATTAATAGCGCATCACTGCTCCATAACACGGTACTTGGTTTCTGGTTGAGAATCCTAGGTTCTCAATGCCGTCTTAACAATGGCCCTGGGTGTGGCCCAGACAGGGCCCCCCTCAACTGTGTGATCACCTACAGAACTGGTAGAAAGCTACTCCCAAACATGAAAGCTTGGGGAGACAGAGAACTCACCTATTCCCTGAGAAGTCAAGTCCATTTGAAGCAACAGTGCAATACACACGGGGATGATGGTGTTGACTTTTGTTTTCCAGAAACTGCCTGTGACTGGTGCGAAGGAAAATGGTCCTGTTGTGGGGAAAACTGTTACTACTTTTCAAAAGAAGAGAAAACTTGGGAGGACAGTAAGAAATCCTGTGAAGAGCTGCATGCTAGTCTTATTAAGATTGATGACAAACCGGAGCAGGTGTGTTCCCTTTACGTAACCTGAGTGTGGGATGTGTGGTCCAGAGTTGAATCACTGTTTAGGCTTTCCTTCAGTCTTATTTGACCCATTTGGTGGCAGCACTTATCTATGATGAAACAGGTGTCCCCAGAGAAGGGGTATAGGTGCTAAAGAGACATGGGAGAACGATTTCTTTCAAATCCAGAGAAAGAGCTTTGCTGTGGGTGAAGTGAAATAATTCGAAAACTATTTTATTCTGTCTCACATTTTTGTCCCCATTAGAATGCTCAGTGTTTGGCCTACGTTGGGAAAAGAGTCAAAAGAAAAATCACATCTGATATGAGCAGTCTAAAAAAAAAAAAAGCAATAAGTGGGTCCTGTTCTCCTACCAGAAATATTTGGGAGAGACGAGACTTTTGCGGGAAAACAAATCTCTCAGTGTGGTGGTCTTGGATGGGAGAGCAGAGCACGGAACATGAAAGCAGTAACTGCAGCTGGAGTGATTCTCCACAAACGCAAATTTGCTTCCCTGATAAGCAGAGTGAGAGAGAAGCTCCACCTGTCTCACGTTTGCCATCACTTGGAAGGCTGAGGGATAGTGAATCAATCTGACAGATTCTTTCCAATGAGTCAACACAGGTACAAATCTTAGTGTTAACTAAGTATTACAAATCAATTTCTGAAGCATTACAGTATTGTTTCTCTTACCGCTTAAGGAAGAACAAATTAAAAGCCCTAATGTGAAGGGGTTTTAAAAAGTTTATGGGCAAATTCCATTATCTCTTATTTCCATAATTCACAAACTTAGAGAAGCACCCTCACATTTGCTTAATTATTATGTATTGTATTCGCCTAACAATATGTAGAAATCAGTTTCCAGATGAAATATATAAAAACTAAAAGAATATGGAGTTGGACAGAAAACCCCGCATTTGACAACTACCCTCATCCAATTAGACGTCAGCTCGTATCAATCTGAAGTCCTGGGGTGAGCAGTCACAGACTGGGCTAGTAGTTAACCAAGAGTCTGGACGCTGGTGTTCACCCAGAGCTGCCTCAGCAAAGAACCTTGGCAACACACTTGTAAAAAGTTGGGACAATGACGCTCCTACAGAGCAGAGGTCTACCAAAACATATTTAGTTACAATATATTGGAATCAATTCTACAGTCAATGGTTATCAATCAATTCCTAAATGAATTGAGTCTTGTTCGTCATAAAAAATTTCCTAATTTATTTATACTGCATACTTTTGCATGTGTCCTTTACAATCTATCCCTGTGTGGACATCAGTTTCAATAAACTTTGCTTATATCTAGGACTATTTTTCTTATGAGATATTTTATTTTATCATTTAGATTTATTAAGCATTAATGATCATATAATTCAATACTTCAATTATATTAAGAAGGGGTTATGAGCCAGTCAGGGTGAAGTGTAGCAATGATGAAACATACAACTTTCCACTAGTTCCTAAATGCTTCCTCCCTACCCACTATCACGCTATCATGATTCCAATTCTACCTGACAAATCTGACTAGACCAGAGGATGTTCACTGGTACAGATAGGAACTGGAAATGCAGGGAATCCAAGGCAGATGATCCCTTCAGGATCAGTGGTGAGAGTGGCGATACCGGGAGGGTGGAGGAAGGGTGGGGTGGGAAGGGGGAACCGATTACAAGGATCTACATATAACCTCCTCCCTGGGGGACAGACAATAGAAAAGTGGATGAAGGGAGACGTCAGACAGTGTAAGACATGAAAAAATAATAAAAATTTATAAATTATCAGGGGTTCAAGAGAGAAGGGGAAATGGGGAGGGAGGGGAAAAATGAGGAGCTGATGCCAGGGGCTTACGTGGAGAGCAAATGTTTTGAGAATGATGAGGGTAACAAATGTACAAATGTGCTTTATACAATTGTTGTATGTATGGATTGAGCCCTCAATATAATGATTTAAAAAAAAGAAAGAAGGATTGCACAATTGTCACCACAATCAACTTTGGAACTGTTTCTTCCTTCTTCTCCCACTCTCTCCTTATGTACCTCTAGGGAATCATTATTTCAGTGACAGACTTTATAAATCAACCGTCCAAACGTCCCTATATAAAAAACATACAAAAAAAGGACAAAGAACAAACAAACAAACAAACAAACAAAGGGCCCAGCCACAGTGATCACATAAAACAGAGAAGTATCTCAACCGAACAAAAAGCAGAGGATATAAACTTAGGATACATGGAAAGTGAGGCCACAGGGAGATCTGAAGACAAAGTGTTACACTCCAGTCCAAGGACAGCTGCTAAGAGCCACTATACAATTCTCTCTCTCTCTCTCTCTCTCTCTGATACAGGCACTTTTCGCATCCCTGGTCGGTGGACGGTGGGGATTCAGTGGGGATTCAATCCATGTAGGACCGTGCAAATGGATTTTGTGCTTCCACTGTCATTCAGAGCATTCTGCAAACCAGGTGTTTAGAATTTAGACACTGATATCATTCCTTGCACTGGATCTGTATCTTCTTGCTTGCAGTCCTCAGATAATAGTAGTCACTGTGCATCTTCTGTGTAGACTTAGCTGATTTCTTAATTAGATGGCTGCTTGTTTAGAGACAAGTCTTTCAGATCCTAGACACCATTTTCCCTGGTAGCCAGGGCAATCTGATTTCTTCGTCACACTCTTCTTTGGCATTCATATCTTCAGCGATTGCTTATGAACTACTCTTGATGCTTTGAAATTTCTTGGGACTTTTGCTCTTGATTAAAGCAGAAGCTGACTTCATATACGAGTACATCATTTGGTAATTGCCTTATTTTCAGTACATAAAAATGGAAATACAGATATATAACATTGGTGATAGACTATTTCAAAGCACTTAGAAGTACCTGACTCTCATGACACCAAAGAGTACCAGGGGATACCCCTCCAAAACCGGAATTTGTTTTCAAAGCTATGTATTTAAAATTTTTAACAAAACAGCCTTATTACCCTCAAAGCACTCCACAATAACTGAATACATTTGTCAAACCTGTAATTCCATTCTTGGAAACATTTTTCAAATTCATGTGTTTGGGTGGATGACAGCATCTCCCTTGTTTTTTCTTCACTTTTTCTATGTCCTCAAATTGCCGTCCTTTCATGTCCATTTTCATTTGCAGAAACAAAAAGAAGTCACACGGAGAGAGGTCAGGTGAGTCAGGTATGTTGAGCAAGAGAGGCATGCTGTTTTTTGCCAAAAAGTGGTGCAATGAAGTGGCTGCATATTCGTGGTGGCAAAACCAGTCTCCTGTTTGCCACACACCAGGCCTTTTTTTGTTGCACACTATTGCACAATCTTTTCAGACCCTCTAAATAGAAAGTTTGATGAACAGTCTGACCCGGTGGAGTAATCTCCAAATGCACATTGACATAAATCCAAAAATAAAGGGAAATAGAAGATGGCTTTTATGTATTTATGAATATAGAGTCTTATAGAGTCAATTTTAACTGATAATGATACTGCAGGGCAGAGTAGAACTTCCCCCTTAGGTCCTCGGCTGCAATCTTTTCAGGAGCAAATCATCAGCTCCTTTGTCCTGTGGAGGGCGTGGTGCTCAAGCAAGGGACAGCTAGTTAGTCGCTGAGTCCTTGACTATTTTTAAAGCAGTTTCTAATGTCCACTCTGAATATTTATCAAAATGAAAGAATTAATTAATGGAGATTTAATTTTGGATATTCGTTATACATTTTGAAACAAAATGTATATCCTTGGAGTCCTATAAAACCAAACCAAGCAGTACTCCCTGGCATCAAGTCAATGCTGACTCAGTGATCCTGTCGGTCAGGGCAGAATTGCCCCTGTGAGTTTCTGAAACTGGAGCTCTTATTGGAGAAGCAAGCATGGGTGTTCTCACAAGGAGCAGAGATTTATTGGTTCATTAGTCTAGTGGACAATTTATTTACATGCACCTTCAATTTCTTCACTCTCTATACTTTGAAAAAGAGAGATCAATAGTTCTACCTTAGGTGGTGTGGTAAACTGAGGGGATGGATGAGCATGTAACACAGCTAAATCCTCTCTGCTCATCATTACAGTTCTAGAAAGCCGACTCCAGTGGGAGAAGACCCTCGGGTTATGAGATATAAATAAGTCTTAATACACATTCTCATGACTGAACACAGTCCCTCCAATGACCCACCTATAAAGGAACTGCCATAAAGGAGTTACCATAAAGGGTGAGTTATTTCTGTGTTTGGCTATTTTCTGTTCCTGGTGGTGATCTGCAGATAAGAGCACTCAGGTTCTATAGCCAAACCACTGGACGATGTAGCAAACACTTGGGGAGGACTTAGTGGGGTTCAAGGTCAACTAGCAGTAGGTCAAGATGTTGTCTCACCTCATTGCTTCTTTATTATGTTACTTGCTTATGATATCACCCATCACCTTTGTAATCTGTTAGCTGTATGATGTGCATGCCTTATGAAAGTTCTGTAAGCCCAATATATACATATATATATATATATATATATATATATTGGGAAATATGTTCACTCTCTCAGTCCTGACATGGGATGAGGAGCCCGAGTGGCCCGCTGTCTGTTTGTCTGTCTCTATTACGTTCTATAATCGCAAAGTCACTCTTGAGGACCCATTCATGTGTTGGGGATCCCCATCACCCCAATAAGGTGGTCCTTCATGAGATGTTAAGACAAGAGTAGCTACTCACCAAAACAAGATGTAGAGTCTTGATCTTGTGAACTATATTATGCCAATTGACCTTGTTGTCCTGTGAAACTGTGGTCCTGAGACACCAGTCCCAGTGTCTCAGTTCCTCAAAATGTTTGACTACGCCTAAGACGTCTCATAACTTTGCCACCTTGGTGGCATATATTTGCAGTGTCCGTAAGTAGACAAGTAGAAAAATAACCCGAGAAATCTATATATTTGTGTGTGGGTATGGTTTCATTCTCATCCCTACTCCTGTTTCTGTGTGTAACAATGAGACCGTACATATATTCCTAGTTGCTTTTACGCCTTTAACTCTCTTCTCCTCTCAGCGTCATCTTCTGCAGTCATCAGGTTTTGCTGACCTCCTTCTTATTGCTCCTTGCCTTCATTCACCCAAGTTAATGTGTCTATCCTGTAGAAAAAGTAACTTACTCTCCTGCCCAGAGTAAATAGCATTGGGTGTATCTTTTTGCGTGTGAAAATCTTTTCCTGACTTTTTAGAATAGTGGTCTCATATAATGCTTTTCTAATTATATTTCAGACACATGGTGTTCTCCTCTTAAGATCACCCCATCTTAGGAAGTGTTTTGCAAATTCATCCTTATTCTTTTACACTGCATAGTATTTCATTGTGTATGTACTGCAGTTTGTTCATGAACCCTTTAATTGATGGGCTTTTAGGTTGTTTTCATCTTTCTGTTATTGTGAATTGTGGTGGCATGAACTGGGGTGTGCACATATCTATTCATGCAATAGCTCTTTGTATCTAGGACATTGGCTTAGTAGTGTGGTGCTGGGTCACATAGCTTGCCATTTCCCACAGTGACTGCCCAAATTTATAGCCCCAACAGCAAAGCATGAGTTGGCTTCCGTATGTGGAGAAGATGAAATGAAAAGATAATGGAATTTTTCTATATGTCAAGTCAGGTAGCTTAGAGAAACAAATCCAGTGACATTCATCTATGTATAGCTATCTCAGCTTTATATCAAGAAATAATTCCATATCATGAAGGCATGCCAATGCAGTTCAATTCAACTCTGTATGTCAGATGCCACTCCATGACTCCCTCTTAAGACTCACATAGCTGCAAACTGGTGACCTAGCAATGCAAAGCAGGAAGCAGGAATCAGATTCACGTGGAAGCAGAGTACTGTGAAATCAAAGTCAATGGGCCCTCGAGAGCCCACAGCTCTAAGGGTTTGGAGGCCTCTGCAGTCAGCAGAGTCCCAGCAAGGATGGTGAAGGGGTAGACAGCCATTCACAAAGCTGAACGAACCCCAACCTGGAAACTTCAAAATAAAATCACAAAGACGTGTCGTCAGCAAACATTCAAAAACATAGTTTTACATTCTATTCCGATGAATGATGACAATGGTGTTGAAAGCTGGTAAAAACCCATTTCATGATATTGAAACATTTTCTTCAAACAAATACTTGACAATTTTCTCTGTGCTTTCTGTATTTTTAAAGAAAAATCTCTTCTCTTTTAGACTTCTACTTGCACGAAGTTTTTCCTTTGGTTATGGTCTACATAATTATTAGGATTTCATCTTCTTCTTCCCCCTACTCCAACAAATTGTTATTCTCGAAAAATGGCACTGAGAGGTTTGTGTTCAATCATGCCAGTTCCATTTTCCACTGATTCTACTTAGCTATTTTGTCCTTTCGAGTCATGAAATAGATATGATATTTTAGTACTAACTTGAATTCTGTTTGTTTTAAAATTATTTTTGAAATGCTTATTTTTTTGCACTGTTTTCCTGAATTCTTGCATTATTTGGGACGTGCATTCTTCAATTTTGCTTGCAGTTTCTTTGTTCTGTTTCTCCATCTACTAATGCTGCCTAAATGTCATTCTTTTGAGTTCATTATCAGACAATTCTCATGCCTTTTCTACCTCAGGAAGATTTTCTAGTTCTATATTTTTGCCACTCCTTTGAGAACCCTCGTCTTATTTTTCCATCTGAACTGAGATTGAGTGCTGTTGTGCTCTTGAACTTGCATCTAACTGGTAATCCTTTGTGGCTGTGTCCTTTGGAACTCACCGCTGTTTCCTGGAGAATGTAATGGGGCTGAGCGTGGTTGTGCCATTCTCTGCGTCTTGAGTACAATGACAGGTGGACCATAATTATGGACGGGCAGCTTGGACAGGATTCCATCTGTTTTTTGATCAGGAGCTCTACAAGCAGATGGTGGCTCTTTATCAGTTGGCATAGTGCTGTGTAAGTAGTTGTGGCTAGGTGCAGTCTCCCAATAGATGATACAACAAGAAAATAGCAATAACACCAACAGATAGAATAGATAAAACAGATCGAAATAAAACATCAGCAAAGTAGAAAATGAGTTTTTAAAATAAAAAACGAAACAGGAAATTTCAGTATTAATAAAAAACACTTTACAAATGTGCTAAAATTCTGATCCAAATTTCACCACAAATTTTCAATGAAATGGAAAAATGAATCAGCAATTTTATGTGGAATGGAAAGAAACCTACGATAAATAAAATAGTTTTAAAAATAAAAGAAAACAAAGTGGGAGGTTCTTCACTCCCAGACCTGCAAACATACTAGATAGCCATGGTAATCAAAATAAAATGGTATTGATTCAATGACGGCTATGAAGACCAATGGATTAGAATTTAGAATCCAGAAATACAACAAGTACCTCTAGGCACCTGTCAAATGGTGCCAGAAAACTACAAAAGCATGAAAAAGACCCAGAGCTCATGCTGTCTATAAAAACACACTCAAGGAGAAAATGTTTTGAGAAACGATGTACAAATGCGCTTTAGACAATTGATGTGTGTATGGATTGGGATAACAGTTGTATGAGCCCCTAATAAAATGTTAAAAAAACCCCACACACACTTAAGTGAATCAAAGCCTTCAATACAAATCACACAACTATAAAACCATCATTGAATACATTGAGACAAACTACGTTATAGAAAACTAAAGTACTGAGACTTATTCAAATATGAATTTTATGCACATCAAAAGAGAACCCATAGACTCAGAAAAATATTCCGAAACAATAGATCAGGTAAAGGGCTAATCTCCAAAATCTATAGAAAACTACATCTTAACAAGAGAAATACAAACAACCCAATTGAAAAATGAACACCAGCCTCGAACAATTTATCATCTAGGCAGCCAGCAACCATGTGAAAAAATATTTGTAATAAGAAAAGTACAAATTAAAACAAATGAAACCTCACATCAACACTAGCAACTTTCAATAAAACAGAAAAATGATAAAAGCTGGAGGCAACATGCAGGGTAGGAATGTGTTTTACCTTAATGTTGGAACTATAGAATTGTACCACCACTGTGGAAATCAGTATGACATGTCCTTAAAAAATGCAAGGGCTCCAGGAGAAAGCAACTGTTTGAGAATGATGATGGCAACAAATGTACAAATCTGATTGACACAATGGATGCATGTATGGATTATGATAAGAGGTGTATGAGCCCCAAATTAAATGATTTTTTAAAAAAGTAAATGGGTCACTTTGAAAACTAAAAAATGCAAATATAATAACTTTATGATCCAGTATTCTCTCTATTGCTTTATACTCTTAAGAAATCAAGAATAAAAATGACCAGACATATGCACACCTATTTCAATTGCAACAATTTCCACAATAGCAAAAACCTGGAAACAACCAGAAACCCCAATTGTGGAGAAATGGATAAAAAAGCTCTTGTACAGATATACTTTAGCCATCAATTAAAAACAATGACAATTCCCTTAAACACCACAAGACATGGACAGAACTAGAGAACATTATGCTTAGCAAACTCAATCAATTGTGCAAAGATGATATTTAATGTAATCATTGATATAAGGAAAAAACAAAGAAGAAAAAACATGGTTTTTACACCATTAGACAACATGCTGATAACTGAGGAGACCAGGGATGGGCGCAGGAACAGGGAGACGGGAGGTAATGGAGACACCAAAAAATCCACACATATTTAGAGGGCTTAATAGGATATTATTGTTAATTTCATTTCTTGAGATGGGCTGTGTCAATATATATAGTATGTTTCTCTTAAAACCAAACCAAACCAAACTAAAAAAACTCCAGATACCTTATCCCCCAAACCTAAATAGTGATTTGGGTGGCTTTAAAAAAACAAAAAACAAAAAAAAACCCCAAAGAGGATGAAAAGTAAAATTGAAATGGACAGGAGTCTTTAATGGCAAACAAATTCATCTCAATATATACAACAGTGAGAAGGCTAAGCACAGAAAAAATAAATATGTAAAACAAATATAAATAAATAAATAAAAGGGAAGTGAACAGAAGTTGGGCAAAAGAAAGTTGGTAAAGAAAAGGAGAAAGAAAAAATATAATAGCATAGAAAAACCTTAATTAGAAAAGGAAAGATGGGATGAAGAACAGAGATATGGAAGAAAATAAAAAGCAAATGGTAGTTAGAAAAGAAAACAGACACAAACACGAGAAAGTTAGGGCAAGAAAACAATAGGGAAAGGAGAATTCTGGGAGCAGGGGGATTTGGGACAACTAGGCGTGCGTGCTCTTGCCAGCTGAGAATGCTTCTAGGGGGCAGGGCCCTCATCCTAGTTCATCATTCTCTGGCTGCCAAGCAGGTCACTTGGAGCATGATACCTTTTCATGGACCCAGTTCCTGCCACCTCAGAAGATGTATGGCATCTAGGCACCTGGCTTCAGAAGTTCCACAGTTCAAGTGAGGTGGTGTCAGGAGGCCTTCTCCTGCAAAGAACTCCAGTCAGCTCAGAGGGTGTGTGGTGTCAGGTTGTTGGCCCTGGAAGTACCTTGCCTCCCCAGGGACATCCTCAAGCTTATGGGTAATGTGCACTCTGTGCCCAGTCCACGAAGGTGCTTCTCAGACCTCTGGGAGAGCTGGTGCTGTGCACAGGCCAGGTGCGCTTCAGCTGCTGGATGGGTAAGGTGGTGGTTGGCCATATTTCTGTACATTGATCAGGTGTGTGTGCTTATGTGATCCTAGTAATGTGGCACACATTAGCAAGCTTCCATCTTGATTTATGCTGTTGGCAGCAGAGCAGTTCCACATGGCTGTGTCATGGAAGCCAATGATTTATCGGTTCCCGTGTATCCATAGTTGCCAATGTTGTTCACCTTCTTCTCCTAATTGATATTTGATTTACTGCTCTTTTTTTTTTTTTAACCTCTGAAGCTCAGGATTATCATCCATACCTATTTCGTTTGGTGTCTTAAATCTTTGTTTGTAGGAAGTCTAGGTTGTCTGCCTGCCTAATTGCTATGGTATTGGAAGTTCAGAGCTATGGCTTCTAAGGGCTCTCTGCTCCTTGTTCTAATTACCTTATGGGTGGAATCCTTGTGTGATGTGATCACCATAGCTGAAGTTTTATCTTTCACCTTCTTTGAAGTGTCTTTTGATGAAGAGGAAATCTAAATTGAGTGCAGTGATAATAACTGTAATTAATTGTATTTGGAGATTTTTGCATCTTTTCAAAAGAGTTTATCATCCTCTTTTTTGGTCCTTTTTATTCATTTTAGAGTGATTTAGTTATCAATACCTCTGTGTTTCCATTTCCTCTCTGCACCATGGAGCTGTTTTTATCTCTTTACTTTGGTTTTGCCCATGAATCATAGCACTACTTTGTGAGAGTCTTCTATTGTCTTTATGGATGACAGTCACGATTCTAATTTTTCCACAGGACTTTATTAGTGCCCGGATCAAGTACTTTACTTGGGTTGGATTACAAAAACAGGGACATAACCAAAAGTGGAAATGGCTTAACGATGGCTCAGATGTTTCTTCTCATCTGTAAGTTTTCATTTTATACTTCTTGCCTTATGTTTTTTTTTTTCAGTAACTGATTCATACATTACATGTCCAGAAAGGGAAAATAATGGAGGAGCGGTGACAAACCAAAGAAACCAACGGAAATATGTGCTATAGTAGAAGTCACTATCTCTGGTTAGCATTGCATATTTGCTGTAAAATGTTCTGTGATCCCTTAGTCATGGCAAGAACTGGGAGGAACCTGCTGTGTATGAAGGTGAGAAGCAGGTGATTCACTGCTTTAATAGAGCCCCCAGAGCCTGCCACTTTGAGAAAGTGGCATTGATTCAATGACTTGAGGGAGACAACTGAGCAGGTCTTGTGAATTCCCGGATGTAGTAGAATTCTGTCAAGAGACCAACTCATGTAATGATGGTGAAGTGGCAGTACATTTGGAATGCTGGAGGCCACCAAATGTATTTCCACTTCAACATCATTACTTGCATTGCAGATGGCTTGGAATGCAGGAGTAGAGTGAGGAAGGGAAGAGAAGTTGGTCAGAGTGGTAACCAGGGTAACATCATATCTAAGGGTGAGGACATCATCCAAACTTAAAGTTTTCATGAATGTAATGAGGCCATTGGAGAGTTTTTTTAGTAGAGTTCAAGCATAGGGCTCTTTTCTTATAGGGTTATCTTGGTTATACTTTTGAGGTGAGATTACATGATGGTGGGAGTATAATAAATTGGTTGGCTGGAATTTAGTTAAGATTCAATTGGATTTAACCAGGTGAGAGGTGACGGTGACTTGATTAAAATTAGTAAATGTGAAGCAGGTATAAAGTGGTCACATTTCAAATGTATTTTGAAGATGTGTGAGAGGAACACGATTTCAGGGTGATTCCAAGATCTGTGTTCCAGCACTGGTGAAGATACTGTTGCTTACCATCAAATGCAGTTCAAGTTGAGGTATTAGATTTGATTCATCTCTTAGGCAGTTTGATATCTATGACGCATCACAGACATTTGGGTAAATAATTTTGAAGTTCAAGTGAGAGATCTGTGCTTGGACTATCAGTCTAGCATGCATCAGTATATGGATAAGGAGCGGAGGTAGTGCACTTGTCTGCCGTCCTAATGGATGTCTCTGTGAGTCTACTTAAATCATTACATTGACAAAATGCTGGGCCATTTGTTTTTGTAAGTTTATAGCCATGAAAATCTTGTAGGACATAGTAGTAGTTTCCTGCTTCCCCTCTTCTTTCTTTCTGTGGCTCAATGGTTTTTTATGGATTGGTGGCTAGCTTCAATCCATCTAATAACAACGGCAGTGCTTTATAGATGATCGCAATACTATGAGTTTGGATGTGACCCTGAAAAAAAAATCAGGGACTGAGTCTTTAGCTCCCAAATGTTTAAGGGTAAACAGAATATATTACTGAGAAAAAGTGAATAAATACTCAAGAAGAAAACCATGATTACCTTAGTAAGAAGTGTTATTGAAATAATAAACAGAATTTTAAATGTTATCATATCCCAAGTAGTTTTTTTTTACTTAAAATTATTACTTAGGGTCAATTAAATTCATGAATTGTTGGGGGAATTATTGTCTGGCCTTATAATTGAAACTGAGTTTCCCTATTTCTAATCAATCCCACAGAAATGCATTTTCTTTTATGTCCAAGGCTTTATTCTTAGTCAGAAAAAGGATCAATTGTGGTTGAAATGCAAGCCAGCACCATGTATGCTGAGAGTGAGGTCAGCATTGCCTTCTCCCTGGTATCTTCTGAACATGAACTTGTGTGACAAAACCGGGGCTATTTCATATCTAGTTAATTTTACTACGTTTCATCCCTTTGAAGAAGTTTTAGAGGTTTCAGAAGAATAATTTCCCAAATGTAGGGCTAATCTATATATGCAGCCCCCTTCACATATGTACTATTCTTATTACTACCTTATCTATTATCCTTCATTTCCAATATTATCCATTAGTTATAAAAAATTAGACATTATGAGTTAGTCACTATCTACTGGTCACAGATTTTTAAATTGATTTTTTGGATTTTTATATCCACTGAGATAATTACATGAACTACTAATACTAAAGTTTTGCTGATGAATAACTTTCTAAAATTAATATATTCTCTTCTGCAGAAATACTCAACTGGTGACTAAATCTAATGGGAAATGTGGATCCATCAAGTCAACAACAATTATGAATGAAGTTTGCACTAATGAGTATAAGTACATTTGTGAAAGGAAGTTTCCCAACCTTTCTATAATAAAATAATTAGTAAAATTGAAGACTTAATGTTGTCTCTCTTTTTTTTT
>NW_022105855.1:3941550-3965894 GCF_000313985.2 Echinops telfairi
TGCTTCTTCCATGTGGGCTTTGATGCTTCTCAGCTAGATGGCCATTTGTTTAACTTCAAGCCTGTAAGACCCCAGATGCTATATCTTTTGATAGCCGGGCACCATCAGCTTTCTTCACCACATTTGCTTATGCACACATTTTCCTTCAGCAATCAAGTCGGGAAGGTGTGCATGCTGGAATAGCAATACTTTTTCACTTACTTTCTTGCATTGTACTATAAATATACATGCTGTAAACACAACAGAGCGTCAGGGAATTTTAGGTCAATATGGTTGATGAGGGAAATAAACCGTTTTCGTTCTTGTCTGCCGTCTATTTCTAGAGTTAGATGAAGCATATTGCTGCTCGTTAAATTAAGCTAAAATTATTTTTTAAAGAATGCTGTGATAACAGTGGTTACAATGATTGGAACCGACTATTGATTTGTATGGTTTAATGCTATATTGAAACCTATGCAGCACTGTAAGCCTTTGCATTTCTACTGTTGTACATTTTATTATTAAAAAATCTATTTCCTCAGGCAAGTTAAAGTTAATCAAGAAGTACAAACTATTATTTAAATAAGTTAATGCAATAGAGGAAATATGTATAGATACTACAATCTATTTAGCCATAAGATAAACTTAAGGTGTTTACTAAAACTATAGGACAAAGTTTACATATATTTTCACATATATTTGTTACTATAATATATACAAAGGCTCGAAAAAGTTTGAGAAAGCATTTCCTTATCTTTTAATTCCACTTCCCTATGAACTTTTTGAAGTGTCCTTGTATATAGCAATTGTGATCTAGCCTTAACATAATAGGAAAAATGTGTTAGTCATATCCGATAGAATCAATATTTTATTTTTAATATTTATATATCTAAAATTTTGTTTTTAGTTATTTTCTAAGCCCATGAGATGTTGAAGATGACCATTTATTTTTTTCAAGCTCCAGAGTAACTGCTGAGACTCAGGCTTACATTGATCCACTAAATGTCCTTCAAATGTCATGTTGTCGTGTTTTGTGACCCTTTACCAAAACATTGTATGGGAGCAAATGAGAATACACTGACAGCAGTGAATGCTTTCTGTGTGGGGATATACACTCTCCCATGATCTTGGACACTGTCTTCTGATTTGCTACACTGGGGACCAGTAGTACTTTTTATTCTCAAAACAGAAGTGAAAAACCAGCAGTTGCAACACAATTGCTGCTTTCCTCACAAAGTTTCTTCTCCACCTGCGGAAATCATTGGACACACATACAGGAATTATGACTACCATGGGTGGGTGATTCATGTGTCTACTATCACCCTAAGGAGGAAAGAAGGATAAAGTAGAATTTGGCATAATGAAACTTTGTGGAAAGTTGGGGGAGTTTTAGATTTGTAGAACTAATTTCACTTGAGATCTATACTAATTCATTCTTAATGCTAACTTTGTTCTAGAGATGAAAATAAGGACAGATCAAAATGAGATTGCAACATATATATATTTTTTAATCCTGTGATGTCTCTGGAAATATTTGATTACTTTGGTATATTAAAACTCCTCCCCCCCCTAGATATGGGTGATACTGAAATGTCAAAAATAAGTTATCCAAACTTCAAATTCTCTCTTCATGAAGGTAAATATAACTGGAGAAATTTGAATGACTTAGCAATATATTATCTTTGTATAACAATAATAGTTACATATATACAAATTCATTTTCTGTTTATTATGGGGATATACGCAAACATCTTCCTGCTATTCTCTGCTTTGAGCCAAGATCCTCTGATATCAGCAAGGATGTTCCACACAGTGGCTGCATCAATGGGCTCAGGCATAGGAACCATTGTGAGCACGACGCAGGACTGGGCAGTGTTTTGTTCTGTTGTGAACAGGGTTGCTCCAGGCCATTACAGACTCAATGGCTTCTAACAACAACAACAAAGGGATAAAAATATTCAGTAGGACAAAGACACTAATGACTAAAAATAAGCTGTTAGAAAAACAAAGGCATTAACATATGATTTATCATATTTTTGGCATTATAGTAGAGAGAACATTTATTGAAAAACAAATTGTAACTTATTTATACATTTTTAAAGCAACTTTTCTGAAGTTACCAAATAATAAATTTAATTAAGACACTTTAGAGATTTCAGACAGACCACACTAATGAAGGACAGAGATCTGGTTCTTATTTACCGAGGTACCAAAAATATTACTTTTGAAACACTCTTTTTTTATCACCTTTAGTTATGACATATCTTAGGTTCATTTATTATTGTAATTTGTATTAGTACATGAATGTTTTAAAATGTTTTTAATTTTTGGTAATTTGAGGTTATGCTATTCATTCATTTATTAAAACTCTTCTTTCACAAATTAGAAGTCAATGTACATTCATACTCTGACATTGAAAAATAGTGAGGTACTTTGCTTTGTGATATGCTAAGCTGGGTAGAAGCTATGAAGAGCAAACAGAAATTTATTTCACAAATGGATCTATTTGGGAAGACTCACAGTAAAGAAGATATCATACGTAGTGCATATAACCCTTTGAGCAAATACATGGAGTTAATGGGTGAGAACAAATATATAATCTCTCATTATTACACTTTCCGTAAATAACCACTTCTTAATTTCAATCTGCCCCTACATACAGTCATAGTGCTGCTTCAGGGCAGGGATGGCAAGACTTAATCTCACATACTCTGAGTATATAGTCAGGAGAGACCAGCCTCTGGTGATGTACATCCTGCTTTGTAAAGTAAGAAGGTCAGAGAAAGAGGAAGACACCCAACAATGTGGGTAGACTCAATGGCTTCAACAATAGGCTCAAATAATCTTGAGGATGGTGCAGGACTGGGCTATATTTTGTTATGGGTGGTACCCACTAGATGGCACCTAATAAAAGCAATGACTTCCTTCAATCTAGTGTTCTCCAGGTCCACATGGCATCGGGTGTTTTCTGGTTCATCAGTTTTTTAATGGTGCACGTTATTCCATTGCTTTTGTGTCTGCTCATGAGCATCTGGGCTGTTTCCACCTCTTGTTATTGTGAGAAGTGCTGTGGTGAACATGGAGTGCATATGTCTGTTCATATTATGGTTTTTACTTCTTTAGGATATGCCCTCAGCAGAGATGTTGCTGATTCATATGGGATTTCTAATCCAGGTTCTTTGAGTTAGCACCATATACTTTCCCACAACATTCATACATCTTTACAGAATCACCACCAGGGTATGACAGTTACAAATCTCTGCATCTTCTCCAATATTTGTTGTTTTCTGGTATTGTGTGTGTGCTTAATTGGGCTGTCATTGTCCATGATGTCTCATTGTTGTTTAGATTTTCAATTCAAGGCTGACTAATGATATTGAATATTTTTTCATATGTTTGTGATCCATGTGGATGTTAATTTTTGTAAACTGTTCATGTCATTTGTGTACTTTTAATTTGGATAGCTTGTTTTCTTTTTCTTATTGAGGTATTGCAGTTTTCTATATATTTTTGGAGATGAGTCCTATGTCTGCTGTGTAATTGACAATGTTTTTTCCCTCAGTCCATGGGTTCTTCTTTTAATATTTTGGGAAAATCTTTTGATGCACATACATGGCTTATTATTAGTAGGTCCCAGTAATCTATTTTGTCTTCTCTTGTGTGTGCTTTCTAGTTGGTAGTTATGCCTGTGCCTTGCTGTACAGCCCTTAATTTTGTCCCTGTTCTTCCATCAATGATCTATATAACGCTAGGAATTTACATTTAGGTCTTTGATCCATCTTGTGTTCGTTTTTGTACATAGGCTGACGTAGGGGTGAAGTTTCATCCTTCTGCAGATGGACATCTAATTTTGCCAGCACATTTGTTCAATATAGTGTCTCTTTCCCATGTAATGTTTTTTGGCTGCTTGCTGAAGATCAGTTGCCTGTAGGTGGGTGAATTTTTTTCCGAGTTTTTAATTTTGTTCTAATGCATCATTATAACAATACTAGGCTGTTTTGCCTACGTTGCTGTGAGATGGCTGAGAACTTTCTTTCTGGGGTACCAGGACACCTGGAGTCTTTCTTGTAAGGGCGCAGGGACACCCAGGGCCTATCTTGTCAGACTTTGGGGACTGCTGGGGCAGGGGGAGGGACTGGGCCCTCCTTGTCAGCTCTTCAATATGTCTGTTCCCCTTTCAGGTATTTGGAACATGTTTTCAGAAGAGAAAAGTACCTGCAGAAAGATATAGTTCTTGCTAAAGTGGAGGATTCATGCTCGCTGGCTAAAAGTAGTTCAGGTAAGAAGAGGAAGGCCCCCAATGAGATGGACAGACACCTTGGCTGCCACCGTGGGCTGAAACCTAACAACCGTTGTGAAGATGGAACAGGACAGGGAAGGGGGTGGTTTTTGTGGAGTCATTCAGAGTTGAAATCAACTGCAGGGCATCTAACAAACAGTAAACTGTTTTATGCAATTGTTTCAAAGGGAACACAAATTAAGACAGTGTTATGATGCCAAAAATTACTTAAACAACAGTGTGAGTTGGCAGTCAGTCATAGTTCATCATCTCAGCAATTTGCTGTATCAGGATTTGAATTGAGAGATGATAAACTCTTAGTTTTCTGAACTTGAAAGCGTTATCTTCAAGGATCATTTTCCCCCTGTTGAAAAAAAATCACCATTGTGCAGGTTTGTTAGGATTAGAAATTATGTTTTCCCATAATCTCCCTTTTTCTTGATCACATGTGTGGGAAAGGGTCCAAGGGGCGGTTGTGTAATTGAGGGGTAAAATTAAAGAGACATCAGACAAGATAAGGCAGGCAAGTGCTCACTTCTGGGACTGCCATGATTTCAGGAGCCAGGTCTGCACACAGAGAAGATATATTTCCAACCAAGGCTTATATACATGCAGGGGCTGTGAAAGCCCCACCCCCTAATTACAGGTAATGACATACATAACAAAGTGAGCTATACACTAATCCTAAAGGACCTGAGTACATAGGAGGATTAAATTAACACCAGTGCCCAGGGCAGGTAAGGGGTCTTCAGAGCCTAGAGAGAAATAGCACATGTCTGATCCTATTGTTAAAGCTGCCGGCTACGTAGCAATTAGCTGTGTGCTTGTAAGAGGTACCAGTAACTTTAAGGTAGCACTATTATGGGAGGACATAGTGGGGAACAATATTCATTATGAGAATGTGTTTGGGACTAACCTCCAACTCAGAGGATGCAGGCCTCCCTCCACCCCAGAAACCCAGCTTTCCAGGCTTCTTAATATATGAGAATAAAGGACTCATCCTTATACACTCTCTTTCCCTTATCTGCTCCCCACACCCATGGTTTTTGTGGTTCTCACACTGATGTATAGTGGTCATAAACTTCAGTGGCTACATGATCCAGTGATAAGACAAGTAAATAAATTGAGTTGGTTCTAAGAAAACTTGTCAAGTTGGTAAATTTGTGAACTTGGAGTGTGAGTGTGTCCTGGCAACCCTTGGGATTTTGTTCAGTGTCAGAATACAGCTGTGGCTCACAGGAACTAAGGAGTAGGCTCTGATGGCTTAGTGGGCTATAGATTGAGCTGCTAACCGCAAGGTCAAAACCTGACGGTCTCTGTATGGGAGGACGATGACACACCTGCTCCTGTACCGATTTCAGATCTCAGAATCAACCGATGAGTTTGATTATGGTTTTTGAAGTGATGAGATACAATTTAGTTTAGACTATTTTAGAAGGCGAAATATTCCCATTAAGTTTGTTGGTCATTAATTTAACTCTGTAGAAACTACATGAAAGCTTAAGATCATGTCCAAGAACAATGGATGGCCTCTTTTCTTAGGTTCCATCCAAGGAGACCTGTAAAAACAACCAGGATTGTGCCCATTGAAACAGCTATTCCAATTCACTCTTCTCTGATTCTCATGCTAATCACTCATTTTGATCGTACTTCATGATATATTTTCAAAATTTTAAATAGAATTGAATATACTTTATCAAATATTTAAGAGTACCCTTTTTGTGGTTTTTGCTTATAGCACTCCAAAATGACTGTGGAGACAGTGCTATCAATGAACCTGGACTTGACTCATTCAAAGAAAAAAAAATTAAATCACATTCAGCTCAAAAGGGAAGATGTAATTCTTTCCCACTCCTTCCTGAAAATATAATTACAGGTAAGAAAAATAAATATGAAATAAGAACAATGGTTGTTTATATATGTTTGATATTTTACTGTCTGGTCCCTTAATGTTTGTCACCAGAGTAAATAGTACTATTCTAGACTCCAGAGAAAATTTTCATTTTGTTCTAATTCTAAGACTTTTAGAATGCTTATTATAAAACCTCCCCTTTGATTTTATTGCAGTATTTCTGGGCATCCTACGTTTTCTTCTCTTGCTGGAAATCATGTGTGTAAGATACTTGTATGCGTGTTAGACACTCATAAATTGTATGAGAACAGTGAGTCAGGATGAAAAGTAAGATACTATTATTGCTGAATGGTTGCTGAATCGTGGCACACTAAGATGCTCAATTGAAAGTAGTGAGAATGATGGTGGCTATTATGATACCAATGATGGTCTTACTTTTTTTTTATCATTCTGGTTTTGTTCCACACAATATAGGTTGTTTTTACAAAAAAATTACAAATAAATACCATGTGAGTTACAGATCTATTATACTTAAAAAAATCATTTTATTGGGGGCTCATACAATTCTTATCACAATCCATACATACATCTATTGCGTCAAGCACATTTGTACATTCGTTGCCATCATCATTCTCAAAACATTTGCCTTCTACTTGGACCCTTAATATTGGCTGCTCACTTTTCCCCCTCCCCCTCCCTCATAAACCCTTCATAATTCATAAATTACCATTATTTTGTCATATGTTACACTGTCCGACATCTCCCCCCACCCTCTTCTCTGATGTCCATCCCCCAGGGAGGAGGCTATACTTAGATTCTTGTAATCGGTTCCCGCTTTCTATCCCACATTACCTCCACTCTCCAGGCATCGCCACTTTCACCACTGGTCCTGAAGGAGTCATCTGTCCTGGATTTCCTGTTTCCAGTTGCCATCTGTACTAATGTACATGTTCTGGTCTAGCCAGATTTGTAAGGTAGAATTGGGATCATGATAGTGGGGTTGGTTGGGGAGGAACCATTTAAGAACTAGATGAAAGTTATGTGTTTCATTGTTGCTACCCTGCACCCTGACTGCCTCATCTCCTCCCCACAACCCTTCAGTAAGGGGGTGTCCAGTTGCCTACCGATGGGCTTTGAGTCTCCACTCTGCACTCACCCACATTTACAATGATATGAATTTTTGTTTTTTGATGCTTGATACCTGATCCCTTCGACAGCTTGTGGTCACACAGGCTGGTGTGCTTTTTCCATGTGGGCTTTGTTGCTTCTGAGCTAGGTGGCCGCTTGTTTATCTTCAAGCCTTTAAGACCCCAGACACTATATATTTTGATAGCTGGGCACCATCAGCTTTCTTCACCACATTTGCTTATGCACACGTTTGTCTTTAGTGATTGTATCAGGAAAGTGGGCACCCACTGATTTGATTTTTAGTACTTTGATGTCTGACAACTAGTCCCTTCTACACCTCGTGGTCAGACAGGCTGGTGTGCTTCTTCCATGTGGGCTTTGATGCTTCTCAGATAGATGGCCGCTTGTTTATCTTTAAGATGGCATTGCTAAATGATTAAAATGTTGTGGGATCTTTGTTGATTATTGCCTTCATTATTTTGCTACACCCCTGTTTAAATCATACAGGGAAATTAACACAAATTTTTTTTATTAGAGTAAAATGTATCCTTCAATGGTATACTTATACACTTGCTTTCATTTTTTTCTCTAATACTTTTAAATTGTTTGCCTATAATGTTAGATCAGGAAGCATAGATACACTAAAGATGCAATAACAAGAAATTAAAATAAGCAAAATAAGTAAAGAAACAACAACAACAAAAACCTTAGCTTTCAATGAGATTAGTTGAAGGTAAGATTTCTGTTACAGCAAGACATTTTATAATGAAATGTATGGCTGATACGATAATGAGATGAAGAGGTCAGAGGAATGGCGGTTGGAGTGGTCAGGGAAGCTTTGCTGTGTTACTGGTCCTGGTGGTTATCAGTTAATTGTGATTCATGACAACCCTAGTTTTAGGAGGTGATCAGTCTGAAGTGAATGACAGGTAGGAAGCAACCTGCAGACTTAAGTAGAGAACACTCCCCCAAATAGAGTGAACAACATAAAAAAGAATATATGCATATGTTAGGTGAATGCAAATAGTTCTCTTGTGAATTAAAATTTTATTATGCTATGGAAAACATGGTAAAAGCAATACACTATTGGTTTACTTGTTCTTTGTGATATTATTGGTGAATGTTGTGGTTCTTGTGGCATACCCAGGGGCCATTATGGTGCTGCAGGATAAGCACTGAACTCCCGACAGCTAGTTCTGTGGTTCAGATATACCACCCACTTGTGGGTGGCATAAGGCTATTTGTCCCCAGAAATATTTATGACTGTGAACCGTCTATAAGGTCAGTATGATTCAGAATTAATTCAACAGCACTGGGTTTGGTGGCATATCCACTAGAGATGGAGAGAGAAGTGTGGATTGGTCTGTATCTCCAATGTGAGCGCTTGGTAGTAGACACAGATGTGAGACTTTAGGTATGTCCCTGTTGGAATTAAATGTCAGGGGAGAGATGTCTGATTTAGATTAGAATTGTGTTTTTAAGCAGTGATATAAAAAGTATTTGAAAATATTTCATTGAAAAGAAAAAGGCAGATTGTGATGAGATTTATAAATCCAGGGAAATTATATTACTTTGAAGTATTGTTTTTAGGGAAAATCCACGTATACAAATCAATGTAAGATGAATAAAGAGTGAAGATAATATTTCTCAGGTAAGAGAAGTCGGACATGCAAAACAGTATGTCATCCTGAAAACTGGGCCAAAGATGATCAATAGTTCAAAAAATACAGGAAAATATTGCCCAAATAATCTTATTGAAGTTAAAAATTAGAGGCGACTACTGCTTTTGGGTAGACTCAATTCACTGGAAGGATGAATGTGGTCAAAGCCAGAATGCTATGGGTTAAAGTCATAATGGAATATCAGTAATATAGAAAAGTATTTTCAAACATTATGCCTACGTAAAAATTTGATGAAGTTTTGAAGGGAAGTAGATCTAACGATCCTTCTTTAAATTTTGTGAAAGAGAATGTAAATTGGCAAACCCACTTTGAAAAAGCTTATCATCTTTTGATGTTGAACAAGACACAATAATTTGTATTCTATATGTATTTCCAAGGTACTTGCCCATGTACAGCAGTGCACATTTATAGGTATATTCATAGTCATGCTGTTCCCAAAATTTAAAAATATCTCAAAACTAGCTACATTATAATTAATCATAGAATAAATTAATCATATATAATGTATTGACACAATAGAATATTGCGCATTTGGTATGCAGCACTGTGAATGTATTTTAGAAAGAGAATATCAAATAGAAAAATTAATACTCCAAGTATTTGCATACTAAGAAATATTTTATAAAGATAAAAATTAAAAAGATACAATTGAAAATACTCAAACAGTTCAGAAAGGGTATAAAATAAGATGTGTGCATATATACAATACACACATATATATTTTCAATATTTCCTCCGTTTACTATGCATTACCTATTAGTTATATTGTAAGGACTTTTGTTTTCATTTTTTTCAACAGTTTTATTGGCAACTTACAATACATATTTACCATCTGTATATACTTCCAAAGCAAAAAGTAAAACCCAAATGTCATGGAGTAGATTCATCCTCGGATAGGCTAGAGTAGACCTGTTCCTAATGGCTTCTGGGTTTGTTAATATTTATGGGAACAGACAACCTCATCTTTTTCTGTTATGTGAAAGATAGGTGTGAACCTTGCTGTTCCACATATAAAATATAGGTGTATATTTTATAAAATTGTATGGAACAAAATAATGGGATGATTACAGTGGATTCAAGTTGATAGTTACATGTTTGGGAGAGGTAAGGGAATGGGAAAGAGTGAAATATGTGTCTTAATAAGTAATTGTAATGATTAATGCCCTAGATATGGTTTTCAGTCACTTACAAATTGACTAAATAAATAAATGAATAAATAAATAAATGAGAATGTCTCCTGAGTGAAGGATTATGAATATCTTATGTTGGGCACCTGAAGTGTAAAGAGTACCAAATATATTTGTCATAAAGGGCTACAAAAAGACAAATTTGAGAAAAAGATGTTTTGCAAATTCATATGAAAGCAAATATAAAGATTAGTGGAACATTTTTGGGTGTACACAGGATTAATGTGGATAGAACAAGTGGAATAATGGCGATGGGAAGGGACTGGAGCCCTTGGGATTTTCATTTGCTGATCTGGTAAACAAGGAAAGAAGACAGCTGTAAAACTCTACTAATCAGAACTTGGAATGTAAAAGTATGAATCCAGGAAAATTGAAAGTTGTCAGAAATCAAATGGAACTCATAAAGATCAATATCCTAGGTTTTAGTGAGCTGGGAAGGACTGGTATTGGCAATTTTGAATCAGAAAATCATATGATTTATTATGCTAGGAATGACAGAAGCAAGAGGAATAAATTTTGCATTCACAAGCAGAAAGAATATGTCAAGGTCTACCTTGAAGTACAATGCTGTCTGTGATAGAATTCTATCTTTCCACTTTCAAGAAAACCCAATCAATAAAACTATTATTCAAATTTATGCACCAACCAAAAATTCAAAGGATTCTATGCATACTTTTAGTCTGTAACTGCTCAAACATGCAATCAAGATGCACTGATAATTTATTGGGGATTGGAATACAAAAGTTGGAAGCAAAGAGAAGGAACAACCCCTACCCCTATATCTCCCATAAACTCTTGCTTCTGCTATTATCTCTGTGAATCTACTCCTTCTGTGCTTCACACACTCGTAAACTCAACAGAAACAACAAAAAACAAAAGCAAAACAATATGTCAAGAAGAAAATAATAGAAATAATACAAAGATAAAAATACTAAAAATGAGTAAGAAGGAAAAGACCACCATCAGCATTTAAAAAGCCAGTGAAGAAATTTTGTCATAGAAAAAGCAAGAAATACTTGCACCTAGAACAAATTCAGGTTGGGTCAAGAGGGAGGTCGACTGGTACCAAGTTCTAGCCGGTATAATCAAGATTACAATGATCTCTATCTGATAGTAAAGCCGGATTAATAATTACATTGTAGGGAAGGCTTGATTTTTACTGTGCTATGTATGTAAACGTGAACTTGACATGGAGCATATAATTTCATGTAAACCTCAAATTTCTAGAAGAACACATAGGAGAAAAAAATTTAAAAAATTTAAATTATAGACTAGGTAAAGACATCTTTTTTCCCTTTTTTTAGGTAAAGACATCTTAAGACAAAAAAGCAGAAATCATGGAAAAAGTGTTTAATTTTACATCATCTAACTAAAAAGTCGCTGCTCTAAAGATCTTTTTTTAACCTTTTTATTTACTTATTTATTTTTTAAATTAAATTAAATAAAAAAAACATTTTATTAGGGGCTCATACAACTGTTATCGCAATCCATACACACATCAATTGTGTAAAGCGCATTTGTACATCATTCTCAAAACATTTTTTCTCCACTTAAACCCCCGACATTAGGTCCTCATTTTCCCCCTCCCTCCCTGCTCCCCCCTCCCTCATGTGCCCTTGATAGTTTATAAATTGGTATTTTGTCATATCTTGCCCTGTCCGACGTCTCCCTTCACCCACTCGTCGGTTGTCTGTCCCCCAGGGAGGAGGTCACATATAGTTCCTTGTAATCGGTTCCCTCTTTCCTACCCATGAGTAACTGCAATAGTAAACATATTGAATACATCTGACCAAGTACCAGTATCTAGAACATATGAAGAACTTTCAAAGAAACAGAAAATAAACATTTCACCATCAAGACATATGGATGATAGAAAAAGCAACCAAACAAGAAATCAGCAAAAACATATGAGAAGATAACCAACATCATTTACTCATTAGAAAAATACAGATTACAACCATAGTAAAGTTTCACTGCACACTTACTTTAATCATGATTTTTAAAACTGGTGTGATATTTAACTTTTGTGTCAAGTTGGCTGGGGCAAGTTTCTCAGTAGGTGGGCAGTAATTTCTGACCATGTGATCTGGCATAACATAAGCAACTCTGTGAGCAGCCAGAATTCGTGGTGGCGTGCAGCCCACTTGACCAGGTCACAGAAAGATTAGAAGAAAAATTCCTCAGGGGTGATGTCTGCTCCTTTTAAAGCAGACTCTTTTGGAAAACTTGTCAATTCTGTTAGATCTGAATCCTGCATCTGGTTTGCATACCTCTTGCCATGGGGTCTGCCAGTCCCAGGAACTATCAGCAGACGTTGATCTTGGATTTGTTGCTTTGCATCCACCAACCTGTGGTCTTACTGAACCTGGTTCATCACTCCCTGAAGCTATAAGAGCCAGGAGAAGACTAGTCTAACACCTGACCCATGGACTTGAACCAGACTATTCTTACCATGTCTACAATTATGTGAGCCATTTTTCGATCTGAATACAGATAAAGTGTCATTGATTTTCCTTTTCTTGAGAATCTAGCCTAACACAACTGGCATCATTAAATGCTTGAAGGATGCAAACTAATGGAATTCTCATGCATTGCTAGTGGGAATGCATTGCTGTTGGGAACAGCAGAGTCACTCTGGAAAACAGTGTGGCAGTTTGGATTTGGAAGTGAGCACATCAGGTGTGTAGCAGGTCACAAACTTAGGCCTGATTTTATTTTATATTTTCTTTCCTGTCTATGATAATGCCTTTCTCAGGAAAAGTAAGAAGTCAAACAAAATACATACACAATCGATACAGATAATTACTTTGATTACTATTGGCATTTGTTCCCAGTCAAAATGTACACCATAGTGACTGAAGTTTAAAGAATTGCTGATTAATGTATAAGTTACAGAAACAGCATATAGAGAACTCTGCTTCCTCCTATTTATCCCAAACAATTGTATTCTCTTACTGCAATACTGTATCACTGATATTATTAAGCAGTTGAGATGCAAGAGGGGTTGAAGTGACAGATCCCGTGCATCTCATATGTCCATCTCCACCAGAAGCTAGAATATAGATACAGTCAATAAAAGAGGAAAGATTCTCTGACATGAGATTTGTTGACTCTGAAACTTCAAAGAGTCTGTATTATGATAAGTAAAAACATTTCATATTTTCTCGATGGGTTTGCTGTTGTTATTCCAACTGTTCTCCTTGTTAGGTAAGAGAAAAAGTCGCTTTCTTCTTACAAATGTAGAGACTGGTTTTTGAACAGTCAAAAGGAGATATCTTTGTTGCTGATATACGTCCACAGTGTCCACCATTTGACTCTTTCCAGACACTTGAAGAAAAACTAAAACAAAGTAGATCATGTATTATATAAACATATATTTATTCATTTCTGGAGCATCTTATGAAAAATTGAGACATGGAAATGAAATTGAGAAGTCACGCTCCCTGTGTGGAAGAAGGAGGAATGGGAACGGCAAACACATGGAGGATGTGGCATAAGTGCTTTTACAGCTCAGGGATTACAACCAATAACTGGAAACAAAATGTGTATCACTAAATGAATGGAAAATGGACTTGCTCTGTTGTCCTTTTTCCCCAACTGGAAACTCACTGCCAACAAGTCCATGTTGACTCCTAGTGACCCTGTATGACAGAGTGAAACTGACCCTCTGGGATTCCAAGGCTGTACATCATTAATAGAGCACAAATCCTCTGCTCTCATATGGGGAGGGCTGATACTTTAGAACCATTGAACTTGTGGTTTAGCAGCCCAGAGTGCAACTCATGATGCCCCCAGGCTTCCTCCCAATTCACACAAAAAAGTTATCGATAGAGACAAAACCAAAAATCCCAAAGAAAGCAATAGATGTATGAACTAAGGCAGGCCAAGAGCTGCCCTCTCTCTTCAAGAACTCATCTCTGTAATTGAGCTTCAATACTTTATGTGTGAGTGAGATCGTGCTAATATGATTGTATAGATACATATGCATTAAGATAAATATAGACATTATTTGTAAAGAATATTAATGAGAATCTATCACTATAGAACTAATTAAAAATGAAAATTGTTATCTAATTACCAACTAATTAAAAAAACAGTTGTTATCAAATTGCTTTTGACTAGCGGTGATCCCATAATTTTTCATGGTCTATGCAGTTTATGTTTTTACACAATCAGTAAAATACAGGTAGACATTTTTGTGGTATTCTCTGCTTTCAGTCAACACTCATCTGATATAAACAATGATATCTTTAGCTCCATTTCCTCTTCTGAGCATGGTTTGAATTTCAAGCAGGTCTCTGTTGATATACTGCTGCAAATATTTTTGAATTGTTTTTTGTAAAAGCTTAGTTTCAGATGTCATGCTATTGTTTGATAATTTCTGCTGCATTGATTTTCTTTGGAATGGGCATAAATATGGAATTCTAGTTGATAGGTCACTTAGCTTTCTTCCTATTTCTTGACATGGACTAACGAGTGCAATCAGCTCTGCATCCATTTAGTGAAACATTTCAATTGCTTTCCTGACAACTTCTACAGCTGTGTTTTTCACCAATGCCACTCCACGCATCCAGGGCAGCTTAGACTTCTTTCTTCGTTACAGTGAGTTCATGATCTTATATTTGCGTCTGAACAAGGTGAATGATACCCAGTTCACTTTGACACACTGGCTCATTATATTCCTCATGTTTGCTTTTGGTGTCCTGTGTCTCTCAACATTGAGACTTGAAACTTGATTTTTCTCTTCAGGTCTTCTAGTTGGATAAAAATTGAGTGGGCCCTTCCCTTTTGGCTTAAAAAAAATTGTTTTATTAGGGGCTCATACAACTCTTATCACAATCCACACATACATCAATTGTGTAAAGCACATTTGTACATTCATTGCCCTCATTATTCTCAAAACATTTGCTCTCCATGTAAGCCTCTGGCATTAGGTCCTCATTTTTCCCCTCCCTGCTCTCCCCTCCCTCATGAGCCCTTAATAATTTATAAATTATTATTTTGTCATATCTTGCCCTGTCCGACGTCTCCCTTCACCCACTTTTCTGTTGTCCATCCCCCAGGGAGGAGGTCACATGTAGATCCCTGTAATCAGTTCCCCTTTCCAACCCACTCTCCCTTATGCCCCCAGTATCGCCACTCACACTACTGGTCCTGAAGGGATCATCCGCCCTGGGTTCCCTGTGTTTCCAGTTCCTATCTGAACCAGTGTACATCCTCTGGTCTAGCCAGATTTGCAAGGTAGAATTCGGATCATGATAGTGGGGGGTGGGGGTGGGGGTGGAAGCATTTAGGAACTAGAGGAAAGTTGTATTTTTCATCGTTGCTAAATCACACCCTGACTGGCTCGTCTCCTCCCCAAGACCCCTCTGCAAGGGGATCTCCAGTGGCCTACAAATGGGCTTTGGGTCTCCACGCCACAATCCCCCCATCATTCACTATGGTAAGATTTTTTGTTCTGATGGTGCCTTATACCTGATCCCTTCGACACCTCGTGATTGCACAGGCTGGTGTACTTCCTCCATGTGGGCTTTGTTGCTTCTGAGCTAGATGGCCACTTGTTTACCTTCAAGCCTTTAAGACCCCAGATGCTGTACCTTTTGATAGCCAGGCACCTTCAGTTTTATTCACCAGATTTGCTTATATGCCCGCTTTGTCTTCAGCGATCGCATCATGGAGGTGAGCACACAAAGATATGATACCCCAGGTCCTTACATATTTAATTGTAATATTTTACTTTGCATTCTTTAACCACCTTTGAAATGTTCTGTTTAGTTTTTTACTTCATCAATTCTTTCATTTGCTTTAGCTACTCTACATTCTAGAGCAAGTTTCAAAGTAGTTTCTGATATTTATTTTGTCCTGTTCTTTTTTCTCTTTTCTTTTCCTTATATACACTGTCCTTAATGTGTTCCTTTGGCTCTCTGAAGTTGTTTTCATTGTCTTCACAGTTAGGAGTTGGCAATCAATGACTTGAAACAAAAAGTGTATCAGTGGATGAGTCAGAAACTGGCTTGCTCGGTTGTCTTTCTCTTCTAACAGAAAAACTCATTGCCGTTGAGTCAAATCCATTGACAAAAACAATGGCATTGACAACCCAATGTTTGCAGTGTAAAACTTGCATTCCATAAAAATTTTCAAGACTGTGATATTCTGAACTAGATCACCAGCCCGGTTGGCTGAGTAACCATCCAAGCTATCAGTTAGTAGTTGAGTACCATCCAGTGAACCGCAGACTTCGATGTTGGTGTTAGGTACCATCAAGTGAGTTGCAACTCACAGAGACCCGATGCACAACAGAACTAAGCACTACCCGGTCCTGTTATCCTTGCAATTGTTCCTATGGCCTAGATTCCAGCATCACAACAACACACACATCACCACAAGACAACAGATCGACAGACTGGTGGACAGAGTTCGATAGTATCTGTTCTAGAAGCTTACATTTTGGGAGAGGGTGATGATCTATCTTCCCATGTCCAGTGACTCTTGGTTCCTTCCCGGGACAGTGCGATCCAAAAAAAATAACAGATTTGGCTTTGAATTAAGCGCTGTAAAGGAAGAAACATATTCTATGAGTAAAAATATTTCTCTGTTTTTCAAATAAAATTCATAACCACATGCAATGTTTTCCTGAAATCCTATAGGTCTATCAAAATATTTTCACATAAACAAATTAATTTAGGGTACAGGCCCTCACAAAAAGTTAAATGCTTGATGGTAAGCACTCTTCTCCTTTTTTCTAATGTTTCTACAATAACCCTGAGTTATGCACAAAATGCATCCCTGACAATTGCCTTCTCTGTAAAACCCATATCACCTACCTGAGAACAATATCAGGAAGACTCTCATTAAATTTGATTATGAATTTAAGTTGAATAGAGAATTAATATCCACTTGTTATAGATGGAAATTTAATTTAGCTTTATTAAATCAAATATGAATTAAATATTAGAACAAGTCATAAATAATGTTTCTTTAATTTTAATGCCCATATGGGATTATATATATACATATATATATGATTATCTTTTTAATTCAGTGGTTTCTAAAATCTCTTTTGCTCTATAAATGATGTTATAATTTTTCTCAGCGACTGAAAGTAATTTTCTATGGAATTATTTATTGGGAGAAACTATATTCCTTAAAATTATGTGATATATTTGGAAAGAACTATTTCTATTACTTAATATTTGAATGTACACAAACTGTACTGGGAAGATTCCATATTTTAAATTTTTATTTATACTTCTTTATATAAACCTGCTTGAATCATTTCACAACTATAAGATTTGTTAAGCACTTAAATGTCATTACATACTAGCCAACAAAATAGACACATAAGGCGTACGATGGGAAACAGAAATTATACATCACCACTTCTTTTTCATCTTCTATTTTAACAAGTGTGGAGCTCATTTCCCTGCATGATTTTTTACTCTCTTCAAATGTCTTTGCTTCACGTGAAAAATAATAACAGTTCTTTCCATAACATGACCATGGATGTTGCAATATGCTGATTCCACTTCCTGGGAACAAAAGAGGTTCATAGACACCACTCAGTGTCATGCAGAGGGAAGGACTTTTGGTCTGAGAGGATCAGGAATGCTCCTGCCATCATTCTGGAAGCATTTTATTTTATGGAACTTCTGGCCTCCATTTGTATTCTCTGGAAAGAGCCTGGATCTGGGAACAGACCCCATTTACTTCTATCCCTCCAATTTCATGTACACTAGCATTAGACATCTCTAGGGATGATTGATTAAAAAAACTGATAATTTCCCTTGAAACCTCTAGAGAACTATGCCATAAGAATATTTTTCTATATTCTCTATTTTACTCAATTGGGTGAAATCTATAAGTAAAACAGAACTTGCTTAGTATCTCAACTATATAGTCATAATAAATGATATAATAAGCCTTAGGGTATATTATCAAACAATTCTATTTCTGTAAAGTAAGTGCTATTTTGAAATCTATTCATTTCAATATAATACTATGTAAACAATGTAAAATTCTTCATTTAGATGACAAATGGCAATAGAGAAGATAATTTTTGGTCTCAGGTTTTAAGTCATGTGTAGATACCTTTGTTGCATGGTTTCTTTGTGAGAGCTTGGTTTTTATACGGGTCTGTGTCTTCTTGAGTTATGTTGCCCAGTGATTTCTTCTGTAGTTGGTTTGCCCAATGACTCTGTAAAACTTTGTTCAACATTTTAAGCTCATGTACAAGTATAATGGAGGATTGACTAAAAGATACAATTTTAATATGCATGCTAATATTCAAAGTCATTGACATTTTCATTGCTATGCTTTTAGGCATCTCTTTTTTGTATATGAATTTCATTTCCACATCTTATGTACCAACAATATTTTAATGGAGTAATAAAAGACCTAGTATTATACGGATAGAATGTAGAAAAATATCAATTTCTGTTCTCAAGGGATTAATTTGTGGTGGGGGAGGATATAATTAGAGTACTCTAGGTGAGCAGTAAGTAAAAACAATTGTGTGGTGCTCTCAGGCCACAGAGGGGCGAATGTGTGAGAGTAACATCATGAATAGAGTGAAAGTTCATAAAGACTTAATCTAGCTAAATATTATTTTAAGTTTCCTTTTAGCACATGGATTGATAAAATGTAGGAAAGTGAAGAGGATACATTCTAACAATCAAGACTCCTGGGACCATATTTCTGAAGTAATGATGTAGGACATAATATATTCAAGTTATCACAGTTATTTTCTATATTCTGGAGGTATATTGTGTATATAAATGTTAAGAAAGATAATTATGCGAAGAAAACAAAATTTAGACATATAATAACAGAGGTCCACAACCAACCAAAAAGCAAAAACACTTGTGGAGACTAGATCAGTATCCAAATGTATTATAATTTTCTAAATATTAGTTTTCAACAAGCACATACTAGAAATACAAAGAAACAGCAAAGTATAACCCATGAACAAAAACACACAGTGAGTTTGTCAATGAAAGATTAATTTAACAAAAATATTATTAATTTTCAATGAACATAAAGGAAAGTATATTTTAATAATGTGGAATGAATAATAATAGACATTAATTTTTGTCTCTAAACACAGAATATCAGTGAAGAGATATTATGAAAAAGACCAAGGAGATTCTTTAATTGTGAAAGACAAGAATACAATTGATAGATCTGAGCTGGATATGTCAGAATGAGCATGATTGCAGCTAGATCCGAAGAGGATATAAGATGACGAACGGAGAGTAAGTGAATGAAGGAACACAAAGAGATGCTCAGAGAAACCTGCGGCAACATATTAGCTTTTCCAAATAGAATCAAGCAACACAACAAGGCTCTAAAGTTGATTGTGGTGATGATTGTAACCCATATTAATGTGACTGAACTATTGAATTGTATGGTATGTTAACTATAGCTCAATAAAATTGTTTTTGAATGTTATATACAATGAGGGAGGGGGGAGTGGGGAGGGAGGGGAAGGGGAAAAAGGAAAATGAGGAGCTGATTCTAGGAACCCAAGCGGAAAGCGAATTTTGAGAATGATGAGGGCAATGAATGTATAAGTGTGCTTTACACAATTGATGTATGTATGGATTGGGATAAGAGCTGTATGAGCCCCAATAAAATGATTTTTAAAAAATAGGATGGCAAAAAAGAAAAGGTTATCTACATCCATAAAAGACAAGATAAATTTAGCATCTGAAAATTAAAAAATGTAATTAACCATTTTGATAGGATAAATAAGAACAAAATAATCACCCAAAACCCACAGATGAAACATTTAAAACAAATACTTCTTCATAATAAAAAAATTCAACAAAGTAGGAAAAGAGTCAACAAACAATCAATTAGGAGCTTGCTTAATCTAATAGAGGGCATCTAGAACAATTTGCAGTTCTTATCGTACCTAATGGTGACAAACTGAAAGTTTTCCTCCAAAGATCAGAAAAAACAAGTAATGCATAACTTCTCTTGACATGGTTATCTAACAGTGGTTTTGCCGTTCTCTTTAGACCCAATGGGATACAAGGACATAAAAGGCAACTGTATTAGATAACATTATATTGTTTATAGAAAAATTTAAGTAGACCAGTGAAAAACTATTAGAACTAAAAAACATATTCATCAAGGTTGTTATATGATACAATATAACTAAATTAGTCATATTTCTATACATTAGTAGTGAGCAATTTGAAAATAAAATAAAAAACAAACAGTATAATCAGCAAAACTTTAAGTAAAAAATGAAAAGTATATTCACTAAAAACTGCAAAAAATGTTGAAAAATTAATAAGATCTAATTCAATTCAAAGATAATGTGCTAACTTCAAACTATATATAAAAATCAACTCAAAATTGATCAAACACTAAGACTTAAAGCACTCTCAGAGGACAAAATGGATGTCACTCTGGTGACTTTAGTTTAGACTTTGGTTCTGTAGACACGACACAAAATACACAAGCAAAAAAAGAATAACATTGCACTGCATTAAAATTAGGAACTTTTGTGATTCAAAATATATAATCAAAAATGAAAATACAACCCCCAAATTGGGAGAAAATATGTAATAACAGTCTTGATTATATAAAGAAATTTTACAATTCAATGATGACACATGCAATTAAAATTTTGATTACACGTTTTCCTTATGTAGACATAGAAATTGCCTGGAAGCACATGCAATGGTGCTCAACATCATTAAAAAGCCCAACCCAATCTCATTGCCATTGAGTGGATGCTGACTCATACCCACTCTGTAAAGAAGGGTAGAACTGCCTCTGTGAGTTTCCAAGACTGTAATCCATTACGGGAGTAGAGGAGCCATGTTGATAAGACCACCAATGTAGTTTAACTTACCCTTGAATCCTAAGATTCCAGTTGACAGAAGGAAAAGCAAACACAAGATTCCTAGAATCACTACAGTGAGATACCAGGAAAATGGAATGGAAGATCCTGCCCAGAGAGAAGATACTGATGAAAAAAGCAGGGAAAAGACTAAATTAAACATCAAGAATAAAAGCGAAACTGTTCCAAACTGATCCCAACTCTAGAATATCTTGAAACTTTGAGTTATAAATAGAAAAAATGACGGACTCATCTGAAGCAACAGTGACATGAGAGTTGGAGTTCTAGACTTGACTTCCTATTGTCTTACCAGGGAAATTGCATATTCCAACAATGAAAACATATTTATTATTATATAAACACTATATGCTTTCACGCACGTATCAACATAACTTTTATTGTAACCTCAATACTGTTTTAAATAACAGACTAATTGTACAAGTGCACAGAAGAAACTAATCACAAACATATCAAGCACGCTGGTTGTTCCTTGAAATTTTATGCAATGATAATGACACCAGTCTATAATGACACCAGTCTATAATGACACTAGTCTATAATGACAGACAACAGTCTATAATGACCCCAGTCTATAATTATAGACACCAGTCTATAATGACAGACAACAGTCTATAATGAGACACCAGTCTATAATGACCCCAGTCTAGAATGACAGACACCAGTCTATAATGACCCCAATCTATAAGGACAGACACCAGTCTATAATGACCCCAGTCTATAAGGACAGACACCAGTCTATAATGAGACACCAGTCTATAATGACAGACACCAGTCTATAATGACAGACACCAGTCTATAATGACACCAGCCTCTAATGACAGATGCCAGTCTATAATGACACCAGTCTATAACGACATCAGGAGATTCACAATTGTTCCTAAACAATTGATGAAAAAAATTAATTTCCCATTTGTCTCTTTCAGTGGCTAATAGTTAAATGTAGTACTCAAATGACATCAATTCTCTGAAATATACCAAACTTGGACATTACATTTTAATTTTTTTCATTTCGGTTTTCAGATATAGTCTAAGCAACCTCATGAAGACAGACCAGTTAAATTATTTGGGATAGTAGATTTTCTTAAATTTGATATTTGAATTACACAGACCTTTCCTAAGGAACTGGAAGATACTCAGAGCTGGACCCTATGCCGGGCCCCACAGACGCAATGGCGGTGCAGTTTGCTTGGTTTGGAGACATAAACCTTACCTTTTCCTGGAGCTGATCTTGTTTTTCTTATGTTGTCCTGATTCGAGTTTGAAGTGTTTATTTTCAGCTTTGAATAAATAACCTCGTCTTTTATTTCTGGAGATTAAAGCAGAGAAGTAGACAATGTTTCACATTCACAATCATCTTCAGAAAGCATTCGTTTGTTAATGCGTGTAATGAAAATGAACAGAATCGAACAATTTCCAAACGAGGAAAATTGATTCAAGTTTTCTTTTTATTACCATCAGGTAAATTCTTATCATGCCAAAATCTTGAAAATAAATTGACAACATAAAAATACTTTGGACAAGTACTTTACCTGAGAACAGAAAACAAACCTGGATGCAGAGATGTGAAACTCACCTTTCTCCTGCACCAGCTTTGGGGCAGGAAGGCGCTTCACGCTCCTAGGTGTTGCGTAGCTTTCAGTCATTTCTGAAAGGGTTTTAGAGAAACTTAAAAATTGTTCTCCTAATTCCTTGATGAAATTTTCACATCCTTTCCTCTCAAGGTTCTCTTTATGTCACTGAAGTATTATGATATTTAATTAATTATGTCTGATGGTTTCTCTGGCAATAAGATTCAGATTTTTTATTTATTTCACATTCCTAAAATTATGTTATAAACATCACTCTTTAAATTTTTTATGATATCTTTCAACTAACTCCTTGAGTGATCCAAATGTTTTCTTAATTTTAATGTAAAAAAGGAATGCTGTGATCTAGAAAATATTTTTAAGTTAGCTATTTTTAACTGTTTCATCAACACACAATTCACATATCACGCATTTCAATAATTCAATCATATTCATAAGAGTTGTGCAACTATCATCACCATCAATTTCAGGATATGTCATCTTCCTTGACTCATTGCTAGTATCTCTCCATTTCCTACCTCCCTCCTGCCAGGTTCCTTTAATCCAGTTGTCTTTATAGGTTTATCTATCCTGGGTTTCAGGTACAGAAATGTATACAAAATCAAAACAAAACACAAACAGCCCAACAATGCCAGAGTGAAACAGGAAAACCTTAACTGAAAACAAAGTAGTAAATGTTAAAGCCTGGAGCACTGGATCCAGAGAGAGATCTAATGATAAGGTGTCACATCGTGACCTACCTATATCAGTCATTGGCTCTATATTTTACTCTGTCTGTTAATAAGACCTTTCCCATCCCTGGTCCATAGCCAGAGGGAATTGACCCAAGGCTTAATTCGAAAAGGGGACACATGAATAAGTTTTGGGCTTTCATTGTCATCCAAATCCATGAAATATTTATAGTGTTAAAATCTGTCCTTATTCAGAAACATTATGAAATTTTCTATGAGTTACTTGTTTTACCTAGGCAGATAATTTTTCCTAGTTTCTTTTTCTAAAAGTGTTTCCTTTTTGATATCTCCTGATATATTTCCCCATATAACTTCATCTCTATTGAACATTGTAAGGATTTTAATTGAATTAAAACGAATTTTTTGCATAACCTTGTAGAACGTTTTTATAATCCCAATATAATACTATAGATAAATACCCTTAATTTAGAACTCAAACTAGTTTAGTTGTATTTTTCTTGGTTGTGCTGTTTTCAGCTCATAGGCTAATGCATAGGCTAAAAGAAATCCATTCTCTTTGTAATATTAATAATTTGAAAATTCTGACTAGAAGTTAGTTAAGGTGCTGAGTATTTATTATACATTTTAAAAATCACATAAATTTACATGGACTAAAATTCTTAACATATTTAAAAAAGACAAACTCATGCCCACTGGCTTGCTAGTATAATAAACATCACATAGAATAAATTTTAATATATCAAATAATATATTGAACTAATGACAATAAAAGTGGCAATACTAATTTCAAGAAAAAATAGACTTCAAAATAAAAGCCATCATTTGTGGTTCAGAAGGATTTATGTTATTATCAAATCTATAATTGAAAGCCCATGGACTGGGAAACCATCTTTAGCAATGACACATCAGACAAAGGCCTTATTACTAAAATCTACAGTACTCTGCTAGCTTCCAAAAAGAAAAAAAACAATTGCCTACTTAAGAGGTGAGCAAAGGACTTGAACAGAAGTTTCACAGAGGCAGAAATCCAAATGGCCAACAAATATATGAGAAAATGTTCCTGATCTTTAGCCATAAGAGAAATGC
>NW_022105855.1:3968730-3977582 GCF_000313985.2 Echinops telfairi
CGTTTTACACAATTGATGTATGTATGAATTGTGATAAGAGTTGTATGAGCCCCTAATAAAATGATTAAAATAAATAAATTAAAAAAATAAAAAAACAAAAAAATCTATAATTGAATAAGAAGGTATAAACATAACAAACACCTCTGCATTCAAAAACGTTTTTAGAGTTCAAGAGAGAAATAGGTAATATTGCAATAATAGTAGACTTCAATACACCACTCTTGAATAAGGATAGATCAACTGGAAAGGAAATCAGTAAAGATGCAGAAGAATTGAACACTTGATCTCTGCAGAACACTTCATTCAACAACAGCACAGGATGCTCTCTTGCCCATCACAAATGGAACATACTTCAGAATAGAGCATATATTAGTCCATAAAGCAAGCATTGACAAACTCAAGAACCTTGATACATTGCAAATTATCTCTCAGATCACAACACTATAAAATTGGAAATTAGTAATAGGAAGATCAAATAAAAAAGGACAATATCAAACGTATGAAAATTGAACAATATCCTACTTAAAAACTACTGTGCAATTAAACAAATAGAGAATGCAATAAAAAATTCTTCAAAACACAACAAAGCGCACATGGAAGAAGCATACCAGCCAATCCTCACACGATTGCTGAAGACAAAGTGGGTGCATAAGCAAATGTGGTGAACAAAGCAGATGGTGCCGGCTATCAAAAGATATGAGTCTGGGGTCTTATAGGCTTGAAGATAAACAAGCAGCCATCTACCTGAGAAACAACAAAGCCCACATGGAAGAAGCATACCAGCCTGTTAGATCACAAGGTGTCGAAGGGATTAGGTATCAGGCATCAAAGATAAAAAAATCATAGCATTGTGAATGAGGGGGAGTGCAGCATGGGGACCCAGAGCCCATCTGTGTGCAATTGGACACCCCCTTACAGAAGGGTCACGGGGAGGAGATAAGCCAGTCAGGGTGAAGTGTAGCAATGATGAAGCATATAATTTTACTCTAGTTCTTGAATGCTTCCTCTCCCCCACCCCCCACTATCATGATTCCAATTCTACCTTACAAATCTGACTGGACCAGAGGATGTACACTGGTACAGATAGGAACTGGATACACAGGGAATCTAGGACAGAGGAACCCCTCAGGACCAGTGGTGAGAGTGACGATACTGGGAGGTTGGAGGGCAGGGTGAGGGAGAAAGGGGGAACAAATTACAAGGATCTACATATAACCTCCTCCCTGGGGGATGGACAGTGGAGAAGTGGGTGAAGGGAGATGTCGGACACTGTAAGATATGACAAAATATTAATTGATAAATTATCAAGGGTTCATGGGAGAGGAGAGAGCAGGAAGGGAGGGGAAAATGAGAAGCTGATACCAAGGGCTCAAGTAGAAAGCAAATGTTTTGGGAATGATGAGGGAAACAAATGTACAAAAAGTGCTTGACACAATGGATGTATGTGTGGATTGTGATAAGAGTTGTACAAGCCCCAATAAAATGCTTTAATTATTAAAAAAATTATTCAAAAGAAACAAAAATGAAAATACAGTATACTTAAGCTTTAGGGATATAGCAAAAGTAGTACTCAGAGAGCAATTTATTGCAATAAACAAACACATAAAAAAGTAGAAAGTATGAAAATTAACATCTTATCCTCTTCAAGAATTAGAACTGAGCAATCAAAATAAACCTTCAACCACAAGAATAAATGAAATAATAAAGATTAGATTAAAAAATGAATAAATAATTAAACATAAAAATGATAACATCAATAAAGTAAAGAGTTAGTTTTAAAATGATTAACAAATTAACATGCTGCTGACAAATTTATAAAAGAAAAGGAAGTGGAAACAAAGATTATGTGTAAGAAGTAAAATGTGTGGCTGCACAATCTAACCAAATGAAGTTAAAAGATAATGACATAATATTATGATAGATTGTTTTCTAACAAATTAGAAAACCCAGAAGAAATGGACAAATTTTACTAACTGAAAAACCGATAGGATTCTTATATGCTAAGGAAGAGAATTTGGAAAATGGAAGTAAGAAAATGATATCATTACCAAAAGAAAAAAAAAGATGAAATGCTTAGGAATAAACCTAACCAGAGAAGCAAAAAATTTGAAGAAAGAAACTACAAATCACAATTACAAGTAATAAAAAGAAACCTATATAAATGGAAGAATGTCCCAAGTTCAAGGATAGGAAGAAGTAATGCTGTAAAATGACAATATTACTCAAAACTGAAATAAACAAACACAAACTTCCCAAACCCACTGCCATCGAGTTGATGCTGAATCATAGTGATGCTATAGGACAGGGTAGAATTGCTCCCCAAGTTTCTATTGAGATCGGTGGGTCATATATTTCTATTCCCATTTGTTTGAGAAGGTGCCATGGCAGTTCCAACAATGGTTGTGCAATTTTACATTCCCACAAGCTGTGTACGAGGGTTCCAATATCTCCACTGTTCTCCAGCATTTGTTGTTTTCCGATTTTTTAACCCTCATATCAATAGTTTCTGTAACTATTAATGGGAGTTGAAACCCCCATCTTTCTTCCCCAGAGTGGCTGGTGATTTTGAACTGCTGACAATACGGATAGCAGCCCAATGCATTACCACGGCACAACTTCAAAACTTACGACATAGTCACAGTCGTTAAAACAGCCTGGCACTACTACAAGGAGTGATATGTCATCCAATGGAGCAGAATTGAAAGCCCAGAAATAAATCCATGCACTACAGACAGCTGGTTTTTGATAAAGGGCTGAAGCACATTCACTGGAGAAGAGATAGTTTCTTCAACAAATGATGCTGTCAAAAATTGGATTTCCATTGAAGAAAAATAAAAAAGGACCTATATTTCAGGATCTAACACAAGGGGCAAACATAACAAAAAAAAACCATGTAAAGAAGACGAAATAGAAGACTGGTCGTTTCTAAAAATATGAGATTTGTGTCATTAAAAGACTTCAGCAAAAGAATAAAAAGAGAACCCACAGACTGGTTAAAAAAGAAAAGGGAATGATATACAGGGGACAGGGCTAATCTCTAAAATCTGCAGAAAAATGCATCACTTCAACAAGGCAAATATAATTTAATTTAAAAATGGAAGAAAATATGAGTAGATAGGCCCAAATGATGACAACCAGGCTGCCAACAAACACGAAAAAATGCCCACGATCACTAGTTATTCAGGAAATCCAAGTCAAAATGATTTCGAGTTATCACCTCATACTGTCATTGATAACAAGGTTAAAAAAATCAGAAAACAACAAATGCTGGAGAAGGGTGGACATACTGGAACCCTCATACACAGCTTGTGGGAATGTAAAATTGCACATCCATTGTTGAAAATGGCATGGCATTTTCTCCAATAAATGGGAATAGAAAATATATGACCCAGCAATCTTCCTAGTCAGTATATGCCCCAAAGAAATAGGGAGCAAAGCAGGAACAGAGATGTGTGCACCATGTTTACTGAAGAATTATTTGTAATGGCAAGAAGAGAGAAGCAAGCTAAATGCCCGTGGGTAGTGGAATAGATAAATCAACTTTGGAACCCAAATACCATGGGATACTATACATCATTAAAGATTGATAATGAAACTGTCAAGCATTTCATGACATGGATAAATTGGGATGGTATCATGCTGAGTAAAGTTAGTAAATCCCCAAAAGGCAGATACTGTAGGAGACAATTATAAACACACACACACACACACACACACACACTATTTTCCATATCAAAAGAAGCAGACATAGATAGTAGTATAGCTGCATATAGGTAAAAAGATAGATAATGATATAGATAGCATGCCCGCATACATACACAGAGATAGATTAGAAATAAAATAAAAATACAACCTATTCTAGTTTTCTAGTTACCTAGTTTTAAAAGGTTTAAATTCTTTTCTCCCAGACAATTTTGTGATATTGTTCTTTTTTATAATATATTTTAAAATTACTTAAATCTATGAGTATGTCTGCATATTCACTTATTAGCATTTAATAATTTCCCATAAGAGCATTCTTGATAAGAAAACATGGTTGTTAAAAATTTTTAATGCCAGGAAGAATCTTTTCTAGTTAGGAATGTACCAGACAATTAGAAAGTATAACATAAAGTTAAGCCAAGTTTATGTGTGGGTCTAACCCAACAGGTTTTATATAAAACATTGATTAAACAAATATTTAACTAGTCAATTTCTAACACTATTATGGCGATCATTAGTTCTTTTAAAGAATTTGATCAATAAAAAATACAAATTGTAATGTTCTCTAATAAAACTATTACTTAAATTCATTGGTAAACTATGAAAATCTTAGAATATACAATTCAGCATGGAATATAATTTCAGAACCTGAGTCAGTCAGCTCATTATCTGCAATATTAAATTTATAGGATTGTATTTTTCTTCTCTTTATACTCTTTCTGTTCTGCATATGCCATTTAGAGGTGGTCTGGTGAGATAAGCCACAGCTATAGATATATAGTTGGTGGTGCCTGTATACATGCAGTACAGTTTCTGCCGGAAACAGAGGAGTCTGGTCCAAATAGAAGAGGTAATCTCCAGTGGGTAGATAGATGCTTGTAAACTAGCACTGAACATGACTCTCTTCGGCTATTTATATATCTGCGTTTGTTACCCAAAAGGCTTCATTGCTTGTCATCTATATGTGTAGCTATGAGTAAGCAATTCATATTTGTGGTCCCAGTTTCACCTCTTGAATTAGTGAGAAATTTACCTTAAAATAATATTATTGAGGAGCTGATTGGACAAGATAATTTAAAGGGCTACGTTGATTTAATACTACAAACAAATACTGCACATGAAGAAGGAAAAAAAAAAACACCACCATTACCACTCCCACTCTACCGCCACCAAAATAAAGTAAGATTCTAAATATATACCGTATTACAGACACTAAGGTTTTGATCTTTATATAGAAAGTGGATAAAGAGTATATTTTAATCTGTTTTTCAAACTACTATAGAAAAATACACAAATATCCATAGGCCATTTTTTCATAGTTCAGTGGAGGGTTTGAAAATAATGACCTTTAATATTAATAAGTAGAAAGTTACTTAATTTTTGGTTCTTTAAAAATATATCTCCCACAGTCTTTTTTCCCCTCTTTTTTCAGCTAAGTAAAACAAGAAATACAGGATATTTTTAACTTAAACTTCAGCCTTCAATATTTTGGGGTTCCCTTTTTCAAATGCTATATTTAGCTATATGAGAGTAGAAACACATTTCTTCTCATTAATCTGATGGATTAATTTCCATGAATAATATAATGGATGCAATAAATCCAATGCAATAAAATGCAAGTATAAGTCTGTTAATATTCCATAAAATTGTTAAAAATAGTTGTGCTTTCTTCATTTAATAATAATAATATGATTAATAAATGAAGATGCTTAATTGTAGATTTCAGATAAGCAGTCACGTATTTGGGGATTTTTACCTTTGTAAAAAAAATTGTTGAGGTTAAGAGTGGAACAACGATGACATTTTGATATAAAAATGAATTTTCACAGACATTTCCAAATAGAATGATAATGACAAAAAGACAACCAAGGTAGGGCTAGACTGGGGAACCGACCATCAATAGTTCATATGTAAGTTCAAGTAAAAGTGGAAGAAAATAAAAACAAATCCATGAGAGCCAAAATACAACCTTGAGTCTATCCCAACTGAATTTTGAGAACATCTCAAGAACAGCTTTGATGTTTGGAACACTAATGACAGAAAATCTGATAAGCTGTGGAAGGACATCAAGACCATCATTCATGAAGAAAGCAAAAGTCCTTTGTGGTAGTTACATAATCTGGTGTCAATTTGAGGATTAAGAGTGTAGGGGTGGAGTCTAGGCTGTCAATTAGGTCATAGTCAATGAGGCCTCTTTGTGGGCAAGGCCTTCTCTTGAGGATTCTGGGAATGCCTGTATTCCTCCTTGGAGGTGGGAGACACTCTCTTTGGACTCACTCCCTGTGAGACATCCCTATGCAGAAGACACATGGAGAGAAGTTGATGAAGCCAGACCTCTGGAGCTGGAGAAGCCACAGGGAGACCCCTGCCAGCATTGAGATGCTTACACTGGATCTACAAGACTTCCCAACCACTGGCCTGTGATCTTCCTGTATTTGATGTCATTGCATGTGTTTCATGAGTCTGAAGAGGACTTTATAGCTTGGTAGTGTATACATGGGCTAATATCAGATTTATGGACTTGATCTGGACTGGGCTGGGATGTTTTCTCAATATTCAATTGCTCTTGTATATAAATCTGTTTCTTTTACACATATGAGTGTCTATGAATTTGTTTCTTTAGTCTACCCAGACTAACACAGTCTTTAAAGGCATGAAAAAATATATTTATAAAAGTGGATGTCAGATGTGTGCATGGGAAAATGTGGTGAAGAAAGTTGATGGTGCCCGGCTATCAAAGGATATAGCGTCTGGGGTCTTAAAGGCTTGTAGGCAAACAAGCAGCCATCTAGCTCAGAAACAACAAAGTCCACAGAGAAGAAGCACATGAGCCTGTGCGAACACGATGTGCTGAAGGGAACAGGCAGCAGACACCAAATAACAAAAACCATCATTGTGTGACCACCTTCCACGCATAAACGCTGAAGATGAATGTGTGCATAAGTAAGTGTGGTGAAGAAGGCTGATGGTGCCCGGCTATCGAGACCTATAGCGTCTGGGGACTTAAAGGCTTGAAAGTAAACAAGCGGCCATCTAGCCCAGAAGCAACAAAGCCCACATGGAAGCAGCACACCAACATGTGTGATCATGAAGGGCCAAAGGGACCAGGCTTTAAACACCAAAGGCGGGGAGAAAAGTCATATCCTTGTCAATGAGGGTGGCGCGCGCGATGGAGACCCAATGCCCATCTCTAGACAACTGGACATACTTTGCAGAGGGGGAGTGGGGAGATGAGTCACTTAAGGTACAGTATAGCAATAATGAAACTCACAACCTTCCTCTAGTTCTTGAACGCTTCCTCCCCCCAACTACCAGGACCCCAGTTTCGCCTTGCAGACCTGGTTAGACCAGATGATGCACAGCAGTGCGGATGGGAGTTGGAAGCGCAGGGAATCTAGGACGGAGGAGCCTCTCGGGACCGGGGGCGACGGTGGCGATACCAGGAGGGAAGGGGGAGGTAGTAAGGGGGAATGGATCACAGGGAGCCGCGTATGGCCTTCTCTCTGGGGGACGGACAGCAGCGGGGTGGGTGAGGGGAGGCGCCGGACAGTGTAATGTAAGATACAAAAGTAATTTATAAATTATTAAGGGTGCATGGGGGAAAGGGGAGGAGGAAGGGAAGGGGGGGGGGAAGGAAAATGAGCTGATTCCGGGAACCCAAGAGGCGAGAGAATTTTGGGAATGATGAGGGCAACAAATGTATAGATGTGTTTTATACAATTGATCTATGTATCGTGATGAATTGTATGAGCCCCAATAAATTGATTAAAAAAAAAAAAAGTGGATGTCAGAAGAGACTCTGAAACCTGCTAAAGCAAATGTGGAAGAAAAGAAAAGTCAAAGAGATGAATAGAAAATATCAAAAGTCAGCTCCAGAAGACAAAGCTAAATATAATGAAGTGTGCAAAGACTTAGAATTAGAAAACCAAAAAGGAGTTGGGCGAAACACTAAAGGTGTGCAACAGAGCAGCAAGGGGAGCAAAGCAATGAAGTCCTTGGGGAATACCAAAAATAGACTTTGGGGTCAGGGGGTGACACCCCATCACATTCAACCAAAAAACACTCCTAAACGTCAACAAACAGACCCGGAACTATTTATAGGCTTTTTGTTGGTGGTGGTGTTTTATTTTGTTGTTGTTTTGTTTTGCTTGTCTTTTTTGGGTGTGTGCTTATTACTGTCTCTGCATGTCTATCTAGATAAGATAGGTGGGATAAACAATCCACAGGAGAAAACAACAGGACTGACACTTTCAGGAGACACAGGAAAAGGGGGTGCAGGGGAAAGGACGGGGGTTGTTAACCAACGCAGGAATAAGGGAACAACAAGGGATGTAAAGTCGATGTCAAGGAGGGAGTAGGATGCCTGGTGAGGTTTGATTAAGGGTAATGTAACCAAGAGGAATTACTGAAACCTGAATGGAGGCCAAGCATGATAGTGGAATAAGAGGAAAGCAAAAGGAAATAGAGGAAAGAACTAGGAGGCAAAAGACATTTATAGAGATCTAAATAAAGGAAAATACATATGTAAATATATTTATATATAATGCTAGGGAAGTAGATCTATGTGCATATACTTATATGTTAAGTATTAAGGCAGCATATGGACATTGGACCGCTACTGAAGTACTCCCTCAAAGCAAGAATACTTTTTTTTCTAATAATCTGGCATTCTGTGATGTTCACCTTCCCTGCAAGATCACTGAAGACAAAATGGGTGCAGAAGCAAATGTGGTGACGAAAGCTAATGGTGCCTGGTTATCAAAAATTTGCAATTGGTGTCTTAAAGGCTTGAAGGTAAATAAATGGCCATCAAGCTGAGAAGCAACAAAGCCCACATGGCAGAAGCACATCAGCCTATATGATCATGAGGTGTCTATGGGATCAGGTATCAGGCATCAAAGACTCAGAACAAAAAATTATATCGATGTGAATGATTGGGAGGGTGGAGTGGAGATCCAAAGCCCATCTGTAGACAATTGAACATCCTCTTATAGAGGGGTCACAAGGAAGAAATGAGCCAGTCAAGGTGCAAGTTAGCACAAGAAAAACACGCAACTTTCCTGTAGTTCTTTAATGCTTCCTAACCCCCAACTAGCATGACCTCAATTCTACCTTACAAATCTGATAGACCAGAGCATGTACACTGGTAC
>NW_022105855.1:3977736-3991598 GCF_000313985.2 Echinops telfairi
AACAATAGAAAAATAGGTGAAGGGAGACAGCAGATGATGTAAAATATGAAAATAGTAATAATTTATAATTTATGAAGGGTTCATGAGGGAGGGAGGGTGGGGGAGCAAAGGAGAAAAAAATTAAGGAGCTGAAACCAAGGGCTGAAGTAAAAAGAAAATATTTTGAAATTGATGATGACAACATATGTACAAAGGTGCTTGACACAATGGATGTATGTATGGATTGTGATAAGAGCTGTAAGAGTCACCAATAAAATGTTTTAAAAAAGTAAAGAAATGAAACCTAAAACCAGTAAGAAAGGAGCTGATTACCAAAGAGTTCCAGAAGAACATGTTTTGAAATTGTTTGTAGTAGTAATTGTACAATTATGCTTGATTTATTTGAATTATGGACTATCATGACATCTGTGAGAGCTCCCAATAAAATCATGAATTAAAACAAACAAATAAACAAAAAAGAATAACATATTCATCATATCTTAAACTGAAAAAACTAAGGAAAACATTCAAGCCTGGAATTGCCACATTGAAAGATTCTAAGGTCAAAATATTGAATGATACGGAAAGAATTTAAAAAATATGAAAAGAATGTACAGAATGACTACACCAAAAAGAACTAATCGACATCCCACCATTTTAAGAGCTATCACAGTATGAGCAAGAAGCAATGGTGCTGAAAGTAGTTCAAGCTGCACTGAAAGAATTAGCCAAAAACAAGACTCCAGGAATTGATGGAATTCCAATTCAAATGTTTCAATAAGCTGGTGAAAACAAAGAAGTACTTACTCTTTGCCAGGAAATTTGGAAGTCAGCTACTTGGCCAACTCACTGGAAGAGATCTGTATTTGTATCCATTATAAAGAAAAGTGACCCAACATAATGTTCAAGTTCTAGAACAATATGACTTATATCACATGCAAGTAAATGTTTCCTGAAGATTATCCAACAATGGTTTCAACTGTTCATTGAGAGGGAGCTGCCAGAAATTCAGACTGGATTCAGAAGAAGATATGGAACAAGGGTTATAATTGTTTATGCCAGATGTATCTTGGCTTAAAGCAGAGAATACACACAAGAAGTTTACTTGTGTTTTGTTGACTATGCACAGGTATTCCACTCTATGGATTATTACAAACTATGGATAATCTTGAGAAGAGTGAGATTCCAAAACACTGCATTGTGTTCCTGTGAAACTTATACATAGATGAAGGGGAAATTGTGAGACCAGAACAATGGAATACTGCATGCTTTAAAAGCAGGAAAAATGTGTGTCAGGGTTGTATCCTCTCGCCATACTTGTTCAATCTGTGGACTGAGCAAATCGTCAAAGAAGTTAGATTATAAGAATAAGAATGTGGCATAAGGATTGGAGGTAGATTTATTAACTACCTGTGCTATGCAGATGACACAACCTTGTTTGCTGAAAGTGAGGAAGACTTGCATTTTCTGATGAACATCAAGAATTGCAGCATTAAGGATGGATTGAGACTTAAAGAAAAGAAGATGAAAATCCTTACAATTCGAACACTAGAAAGATCATGATAAATGGAGAAAAGATTGAAGTAGTCAATAAGTTTGCATTGTTTGGTTCTACAATTAATGCTCATGGGAGCAGCAGTCGAGATAAGAAGACATTTCATTAAGTAAATGTGTTGCAAAGATCTCTTTTGAGTATTGAAGAGTAAGGATGTTACTTTGAGGACAAAGTTTTGCCTGATCCAAGCCATGATATTCTCCACTGCCTCATATGCATCTGTAAGTTGAGCACTGAATAAGGAAGACTGAAGAATAATGAATGCATTTGAATTGTGGTTCTGGAGAAGAATATTGAAAATTCTAGGAACTACTAAAAGTTCAAACCAACATTTCTTGGGAAATAAGGCCCAATTGCTCCTTAGAGCCAAAGATGGCAAGACTTGGTCTTAGCTACTTTGGACATGTTGTCAGGAGAGACTAGTCCCTGGAGAAGGACACCAGACTTGGTTAAGTAGAAAAACAGTGAAAAAATGAAGGCCCTCAACAAGATGGATGGACACAGTTGCTGCAATAATGCGCTTAGGCATGGGAACAGTTGTGCAGATGGTGCAGGACTGTGTGGTGTTTCGTTCTGTTGTGCATGAGGTCGCTATGGATCAGAACCAACTCGATGGCACCTAACAATAACATTGTCTTCCTCCAGTTTTCCCTAATGCCACTTTACACGTTACCATCAAAAGTGATATTCGTCATTATCCAACTCTCTTATCTAACTAAAAGTGATTTTCAGGGAATTTTCTCTGGGTCTTTGTTTCAGATAGAGAAGCAATTGCTGTTGTGTGAGGTGGCAGTTGGGATGGAATGCTTGGTCTGAGAATAGGTAACAAAGGCATGCCTGACCCTTAGCTCATGACAATAGGAAAACCAGAAGAGGTCAGATATGACTCCTCTATGCTGTTTTTCACAGCAAGAATGGTTCAGTCCTATAAAGTCCATCAATGTTATTCACCATAAAGATAAAACAAAATAATAAGATTATTTGATTATATCAATTGATCCTGAAAAGGCATTTGATGCAATTCAACATCCATTCTTGATGAAAACACTCAATGAAGTGGTAATAAAAGGGAAATTTCTCATAATAATAAAGGTCATATATGGAAAGCCAATGGTTAGCATTTCACTCAATGGAAAGACACTAAAAGCATTTTCCTTCCAAAAGAGAACCAGACAGGGATGCTATTTATCACCACTCTTATTTAATATAGTCCTTGATATCTTAGCCAGAACTATGATAGATAAAAAAAGATATTAAAGGCATTCTATCTGGCAAAGTAGAAGCACAATTTTCTCAATTTGAAGATATGATTTTATACATAGAAAATTCCAAAGACTCAGAAAAAGAAATTGTTGTAATTGAAAATTTTGAAAACATAATAGGCTATAAGGTATATATGCAAGGTCAATTAGATTAAGGATGAAGACTCTGAAAAAAATTAAAAGAACAATATCATATACAATAAACACACAAAGCATAACGTAAACACAAACTCACTGCCATTGAGTCTATGCTGATTCATAGCAGCCCTCTATGGATTTCCAAGACTGTAACAGTTCACTGGAGTAGAAAGTCAAATTTTTCTCCCACAGAGCTGCTGGTGATTTTGAACTGCTGACCATATTGATCACAGGTGAACATGTAGCCACTACAATTTGGAAATAAATCTAACCAGATAAACAAAAGACATAAACAAAGAAACCTATAAAACACCCACTCAAGAAACAAAAAGAGACTTACATAAATGAAAAATGTTCATGCTTTTGCATGACACTCCAAAATCCAAACTCACTGCCATTCAATTGATGCAGATAACTCCTCTATAGGACAGAGTAGGACTTCTCCCATGAGTGCTGAGACTGCAACTCTTTTTTTTTTTTAAGGTCATTTTATTGGGGTTCTTACAGCTCTTATAACAATCCATACATCTACAAGGATCTACATGTGACCTGCTCCCTGGGGGATGGACAACAGAAAAGTGGGTGAAGGGAGACGTTGGACAGGGCAAGATATGACAAAATAATAATTTATAAATTATCAAGGCTTCATGAGGGAGGGAGGGGGGAATGAGGAGCTGATGCCAGGGGCTTAAGTGGAGAGCAAATGTTTTGAGAATGATGAGGGTACTGAATGTACAAATGTGCTTTACACAATTGATGTATGTATGGATTGTGATAAGAGTTGTATGTGCCCCTAATAAAACGATTAAAAAAACAATCCATACATCAATTTTATCAAGCATGTTTGTACATATGTTGCCATTAGTATTTTCTAAATATTCACTTTCTATTTGAGCCCTGGGTATCAGCTTCTCTTTTTATCCTCCCTCCCCCATCCCTTCCTTCTGACCCCTTCATAAGTTATAAATTATTCTCATATTTTATACTCTCCCTTTCCCCATGTTTCTTTCCCACTCCTTTTGAGAGAGTAGAAAGCCCCATATTTGTCCCTCAGAGTGGCTGGTGTTTTCAAACTGCTGACCTTACCACTAGCAGCCCAACATGTAACCACTAAACCACCAGGGCTCCATGTTCATGAATAGAAAGACTTAATATAGTGAAAATGTCAGTATTACCAAAGGCATCTAATAAATTCAATGCAATTCTGATCCAAATCCTAGCACAATTCTTCCAGGATATGGAAAAAACTAATTACTAACTTCACTTGGAAAATACAGAAACCCAAAATAAGCCAAACACTAATAAAAAAACAAAGTAGGAGGCCTCTCTCTTCCTCATTTCAAAACCTAGTCTACAGCCATGGTAACCAAAACAATTTGATATTGGCACAAAGAGAGATATGTAGACAAATGCTACAGAGCAGTGAACCCAGAAATACAACCAACCACCTACAGGCTCCTGAAGTTTTTATAAAGCACATTAAGTGAGGAAGAGATAGTCTTTTCAACAAATAGTCTTGGAAAATTGAATCTCCAGCTGCAAAAGACTGTAACGGGACCAACATCTCTCACCATATAAACAAATGAACTCAAGATTGATTAATGACCTAAATATAAATCCTATAACTATAACTATCATTAATAAAAAATAGAGACAAACTTAAGGGCCCTATTATACTACCAACCATAATGTTAAAACACTGACACTACAGAAGAAAAAATAGAGTGCTCCCCTTTAAGATATTACATTTATGCACATCAGAAGACTTCATCTAAAGAGAAAGAAGGGAACCCACAAATTGAGAAAAATTTTGGCAATGATATAACAGATAAAGGGATAATCTCAAAAATCTGTAGAAAACTGCAATATATTAATAAGAAAAACATTTACAATCCAATAAAAATGGGCAAAGGATATGAATAGACAATTCACTTAATATGACATCCAGGTGGCCAAGCATCATATGAAGAATTGCTTGCTGTGATCATTAGCTTTAAGAGAAATATATATTAAAACAACGATGAGAAATCATCTCACATAGACACCAAGAGCAAAATTTAAAAAAAAGAAAAGTAGAGTAAAAAAGCTAGAGAGAATGTGGGGATTAGAACCCTCATAGACTATGGGCTGCAGGGGCAGTGGCTCTCCCAGCCAGTGTCTGTAACTACAACCAAATGGCCTTTCCCTCTGTGAGTCTGTTAAGACCTTAGGGGAAGGTACTGATATGCTTGGCTTCTTATTATGAACAGGACTTCCTGGAGTGCCATTTTGCTGTATATAAAATAAACGAGTCTCTCTCTTCCTTCTTTAAGAATATAAATCTCTATCAAGCATCCTCTGGTGGGTGCTTTTGCTGTATCCCATAGTTTGTGGTATGTGGTATTCTTGTTCTCATTAATTTATAGAAACTTGCTAATTTGGGTCAATACCTACTCCTTTTGAAGAAGTAAGTTATTCATCCTCCAAGTATTTGTCCTCCCCCCTTTTATCTTTCTTTTGTTGATTTCCTACTTTAATGCATAGTGGTCAGAGAAGGATGTCTTAGTGACCACTATATGTTTGAATTTACTCCAGCTTGACATGTGTCCCAGCATGTGGTCTATTTTTGAATACATGCCATGCACACTTAAGAAGAATGTGAATAACTTTTGCAGTTGGGTGGAGAATTCTGAATATGTCTATCAGGGTGAGTTGTCTAGTTGTTGAGTTTAGTTCTATAGCCTCCTTGTTGAGAGTCCCACTGTGGTAGTTACATAATTTGGTGTCAATTTAGGACTTAAGAGAATAAAGAGTGAAGGGGTGGAGTCCAGCCTGTCAATCAGGTTTTGGCAATTAGTCCTCTGTGTGGGCATGGCCTCCCCTGAGGATTCTGGAAATTCCTGGATTTACTCCTTGGAGATGTGAGAGACTCTTTCTCTTGGTTCACTCCCTGAGAGACGCTCTACTGACAAGACAGATGGCACTATGCTGATAGACCCCATGCCCTGGGAACTGGAGGAGCAACGTGGAGACCCCTGCAAATGGTGACATGCAACTACTGCCTCTAGATCCACAAGACTTTGCACCCACTGGCCTGTGATCTTCCTGAATTTGACATCATTGCATATGTTTCATGATTCTGAGGAGAACTTTAAAGATTAGTATCAGACTTATGGGCTAATATTGGACTTATAGACTTGATCTGGACTGGGCTGTGATGTTTTATTAATATTCAACTGCTCTTATGTATAAAACTATTTCTTATACACATATGAGTGTCCATGAATTTGTTTCTCTAGTCTACCTGGACTAACACATCCACTGATCTGTCTTTCTCAGAAAGGGTGTATTGAGGCCTCCTACTACGATTGTTGATCCTGTGATTTCTTTTTCATTTTTTGAAGGATTTGGTTGACAAATTTAACAGGTCTCTCGTTGGGTGCAAACATGTTTATTATGCTCTCTGCCTCTTGGTCCACTAATCCCTTAAGCTTTATATAGTACTCATACCTTGAGATCAATTTGGTGAGAGATTAGACCTGCAACTCCTGCTTTTTATAGATTGAGCTTGACTTGATATACTTTTCACCAGCCTTTGATCCTCAGTCTGTTTTTGTATGTGAGCTTCAATTGTATCTCTTTCAGACAACACATTCTTGGGTTTTGTTTCCTAATCAAGTCTGCTAGCCTTTGTCTTTTAGTGGGTGAATTCAGACTATTGATGTCCAGAGGTTTTTACATCCTCTGTGGGTTCTTTGCTGCCATCTCATACATTTTGTTTTAGATATTTTCCTACCTCTCTCCTTGGCAGTGTGTTGTGTATGTATGGGTGGATTCATTCTTGCCTTCTTTCCACCGTTTCCAGGCATATTGGGCATTGCTTTCAGTGCATTTACTTCTGGATAGCATTGCACTATGCAGTGGTCTTATTTGTGGTTTGTGGATGTTGATCTTCACTCCAAAGTACTGGAAAGTAATTTTTGTAGTGCAGTTTTTTGATGTTCTTGTTTTTTAAGCATTCTCTACATTTTTCCATGTTTGGGAAAACTCTTACCTCTCTGTCTCTTATGATGGATTGTTTGGCAAGATAGAGGATTCTTTGGTTACTCTTATTCTCTTTCAGCTTTCAGAATGCAACTCCATTCTCTCTTCTTCATGGTTTCTGCTGATAGGTCTGAGCATATTCTTATCTGGTTACTCTTATAGGTAACTGCATTCTTTCTCTAGCTCCGCTTATGATTTTCTGCTTTTCCTCAAATGTTGAAGGATTTGACTACTCTGTATCTCTGTGTCTTGGTATGCTCTTTGAGTGGTTCAGTCTAAAAGGTGTCCTCTGTGATTCCTGTATGATTTTCTGATTCTCCTTCATTAATTGGGACATTTTCATTTAGGAATTCCCTCACTATTTTGGCTGTTGATTTGTTTGCTATGTCTTGCTCTGGCATCCCAATTATTCGAATCTTGCTCCTATTCATTGTACTGTTCATTGTTCTCAGGCTTTCTTCAGCTTCTCTGATGATCTTGTTTGATTGTCATTCACTTTTGTAGAATACTTCTTGGCAACTTTGAGGTCATTTATACAATTCTCCACCTCTTCAAGCCTGTTGGTAAGTTCTTTTACCATTTTCTTCACTTCTGCTGCATTGTCCCTTAACTCTTGTATTTCCCTTCAGTAAATGGACTCTACCTCTGTTTTTTCCATTTTTCTTCTGCATTGATTCCCTCATATTCTGAATGACTCTAAATAGCATTCTGAAGATATCTTTGTGTGGTTGTTCAAAGCCTGCTTCTTCTATATACGTTGCTAAGTTCAGATTCTTTTCAGACATTGCAGTTTGTTTCTCTCACTTTCTTGTAGTGACTGCTGATGTGGGCAGTGGTTTACATGGCACTGTGGTATATTGGAGGTGGTATATTAAATGTGATTTGCACAGCACAGGCGACAGGGTAGGTGGGATCCTCGTGTGGCTAAAGTGGAGCTGTGGTGTCAGTTGGGATAGTTGGGGAAGCAAGCAGTTGATTTTGGTGGATGGGTCAGGGTGAGGTGTGGTTTTGGGTCACTGGCTGCACTGGCTGTGTGGTTGGCTCAGGCTGCGCTGGTTGGGGGCTGTCAGCCATGGGCTAGTCAAGCTACACTGATGGCTCTAACAGAGGGCCTCAGTGGCCTGGATAGAATTACGCATGGATGGTTACACCTATCTTGGCATCATCTTCCTGGAAGTCATGATTTTGATCCCCGCCCTCCCCCCAATTCTAACAAGACTTGGCTGGCTGTATACGTGGGCTGCTCAGACTCTGTAGGTAATGTGGCAGTGTGTGTGTGTGTTGAGGGGGGGGTGGTGGCAGGAGGGGAGGAGCAGAGTATGCCACAGCAGTGATCTCTTGCAAGCAAGGTGGACCGCTGGCAGGTGGTTCAGACTGTTGAAAATTGTCATGGACCCCAGAAAGCAGCATGGATTGCTGACAAGAGGCACTCGTGATATAGGCAGGGATGGCATGGATACCAGGTCACAAGCCATGGCAGCTTGATGGTGCATATGGCGGGGGAGGGGAGGTGCGGGCAGGGAATATCAGAGCTATAGGCCAGGTCATCACACATGCCAGAGAAGAGCCCTAGAATGCCACGAGTACCAACTGCATATCCCAGAGTCCCCACTCAGCCTCCAAAACCCAAAACCAGCCATCGCCCACAGAACTCATGGTTACGCCTATTTTCGCACATCTTCCTGGAAGATTTTTTTTTGTTATTTTTCCCCATTTTAACAAGAACCCTCAGTTGTGTCCTTGGTCAGAGTAGTTAGTAGTGATTTCTAGGTACTACCAGTCCTGGTTTATGTGGATCATTTGCCCTATGAAGTAATTGCTTCCTTGAGTTTTTTCATTTCCTTTACTCTCCTTTGTTTTAGGCAGGATGGGATTGATAACTGTATCTTAGATGGTCACTTCCAAGCTTTAAAAGCTGTATATGCTATTCATTAAAAATCTAGTAGAATATTACTTTTATGAACTGTGCTGTGCTGATTGACCTAGATATTTTCAGAGATGATGGTCCTGAGCCTTTAAGCCCAGGAATTGTCATATGAGTTGTTGTATATGTTGAAGAAATTTCCCTATTTGTCCTCCTTTATACTCTAACATTGCATATCAATACACGTATACAGCTGTCCCATCTAGATTTATATATGAATGCCCATATTATTATGGACTAACTAAAAAATATAATTTCCAGGAACAAACTGCATATATGATTTTCCCATCACTTGTCTGTCAAAATAATTTTTACATTACTTTTTTTCATGTATTTGGAATGAATTTGTATGTCACTGAAGATTCTGAGTCTACTTCAACCTTAACCCTCCCCCCTCCTTTTTTAACTGACTCAGACCAAGATTTAGATCTGCAAATTAAGGACTCTGTAGGGTTTATTAAGGTTGTGAGTCTTCACTCTCAGTTAAAAAAATTTTGTTATTTAAAGAAGCATATTCTATATACTGTATATACTCAAGTATAAGCTGACACCAAATTTTCAAACTAAAACTTTCAAAATTTTATACCGTATATACTTGAGTTACCAAGCCCATCTCAACAACTGAAGTCAGTAATAATATACCATTGAACTCCTCATAAATGTGTTTCTCCTTCTTTTTATCCCCTCCTTTTTTCCCTCACTCCTTCTATGATTTCTTATCTCTCCCTATCCCTTTCCCTGCTCCCATCTCTGGCATTGTCATAGTCTTCAAAGGTTTACCTTTTGCTGTGAAAGTAGTGTTTCTTTTTCTTTGTCTTGTCTTATAATAATGGTGTCATTAAATATCTTTATAAGGTTGACTAACTTTGTGAAGCATAATGTTTTCTAGTTCTGTCGGTCTTGTGTTGTTTAAGTGTCATCATTTTTTATTGATTAATAATATTCCATTGCATAACTATAATACAATTTTTTACTCCATTCTTCTAAAATTGGGATTCTTAATTGTCCTGTTTTTGCTATTATGAAATTTATTCCAATAAACATAGGTGTGTATATGTCTGTTCATGCTGTATTCTTTATTTCTCTAGAATACATACACAGTAGAATGATTGCTGGATCATAAGTTAATTGTTTATGGAATTGTTGTACTGATTTTCATACTGGTTGTACAATCCTACAGTTCCATCAACAATGTAAGAGCATTTCAATCTCCCCACATCTTCTCCAGCATTTATTATTTACTATACTATAAGATTTTGCTAAAAGTGTCACTGTGAAGTGGCATTTCATTAATGTTGGAAATTATATTCCTCTAATTGCTAATGAACAGGAACATTTCTTTATGTGGTTGTATGCCTGGATGCCATCTTTGGTAAATTGTTTATTCATATCTTGTGCTCATTGTTTATTTGTATTTTTATTGTTAAGATGGTGCAGTTTTCTATAGATTTTGGAGATTAGCCCTTTATTTGATGTATCATTACTAGACACATTTTCACATTGTTTGAGCTTTTAAAATTTTTTTGTAATTAAGTTTTTTGATGTGCATAAATATAAAAAAGAATTAATGTCCCTTTCCTTTATTTTGTCTATCTATAGTGTGGATATATTCCATTATGTTCTGTAGTGTGTTTATGCCTTGTATTAGAGTGCTTAAGTCGCCCTGATTTTTTTTGAAGACTTTTATGGTTTATATTTAGGTCTTTGATTTAGATCAAAATTGTATTGAATTTTGAAGTGGTTTTGGTAAGATAGCTGTTTTAACAATATTCAGTCTACCAATCCAATAACATGGTAGCTTTTTCCATTTGTGTATCTCTTCATTTCTTGTAAGAATGTTTTCTAGTTTACTTTGTATAATTCTTTTATTTCTCTGGTAAGATTTATTCCTAAATATCATATATTTTGAGTAGTAATTATAAATGGTATTGTTCTTTTAATATCTTTTTCAGAATCATCATCTTTAACATACAAGAATCCAAGTGATTTCTATACGTTGATCTTAACATCTGTTACACTGGCAAATTTTCCCATTATTTCAAGCAATTTTTAAAGTGAATCTTTAGTATATTCTGTTTATAAGATTATATCATCTGCAAATAAAGGGAATTTTGTTTCTTATATGCCTATATTTATGCCTTTAATATCTTTTTGATGTCTTAGAGCTCTTGCTAATACTTCCAGGACTGCATTAAATAAAAGTGGTGTAAAAGGGCAACCTTGTCTAGTTCCTGTTCTAAGGTGAGGGAGGGGAAGCGGTGAGATATTTGCAATTTTTCTCCATTAACTGAGGGGCTGGCTGTTGTTTTCACATATATGACCTTTATGGCACTTATTATATTGAGGAATTTCCCTTCTATTCCTATTTATTAGCTGGTTTTATTAAGATTGAATATTAAATTTTACCAATTGATATCTGTATTGATTGATATAATTGTATGGTTCTTCTTTACTTTGTTTATGTGGTGAATTCCATTAATTGCTTTTCTAATATTAATCCATACTTATGTATTTGGTATGAATTGCAATTGATTGTGATGCAGATTTTAAAATACTCTGTTGGATTTAATGAAAATCTGGGTGTCTGTATCCATTAGAGTTATTGGTCTGCAATTTCCAATTCTGGTGATGTCTTTGCCTGGCTTAGACATCAAAGTTACAGTTGTTTCCTAAAATGTGTTTGCTAGAATATAGTCCAATTGTATATTGTGAAATATTGTGTATTAATTCATCTCTAAATGTAAAAATATAAAATGTATTTGATAGACTATTGTCTGCATGTATTAACTCCTCTCTATATGTGAATTGTTATTAACTCTTCTCTATATTTTGGTAGGATTCCCCAGTGTGGTCATCTGGTCCCTGACTTTTTGATTTTGTAACTTTTTTAAATGACTAGCCCTATATACTTCCATGTCAGCCTCCTTGAAGTTTTCTAAATCAGTCATAATTATTTAGCTAAATAATGCATTTCTAAAAATTTATCCACATATTTTAGATTTTCATATTTGTTGGAAACAATTTTTCATAATCTTCTGTAATTAAAAAAAATTTCATTTGGTTCTGTTGAAACATCATCCATTTAATTTCTTATTCATACAGTTTGTTTTTTAGCATTATTTTCCTTTGTTAGGTTTGCCAGAGTTTTATCAGTTTGTTAATCTTTTCAAAAATCAACTTCTTGTCTTGTTCATTTTTCCATAATTTCAAAATTTTCTGATTCATTTATTTCTGCCCTAATATTTATTATTTCTTTTCCTTTATGCCTAAGTATTTATTTTTAAGGTCTTTTCCCAATTGTAGCAAATGTATTATGATGCTTATTTAATTCTTTATGTTTTTTTGTTGTGCACAGTTATTGCTGTAAACTGCCCTCTGAGTACTGCTGTTGCAGTGTTCACCTTATAAGCATTTTTACATCACTTGGATAAACACTGATATAAATAGTGAATTCTGTACTGGACACGAAGGATGTCTAATAGCTATAGTCTCAGTGGTTCTATCAGGGTCTATTATACATTAAATCACCTTTACAAGAACATTAAAAGGAATTCTATGGGCAGAATCTATAACAACAGACAAAAACCCAAAAAGACCAGAAAACAAATTATTATTGAGAAAACTACATTCAAAAGTGAAACACAAATAAATGAATCAAAACCATCATAGATAACATTCCACAATGAAGATTTTAAAAGTTAAAAATATATTTAAAATAGAGGGAACAGAATAGACAATAGTCAAATAGAGCAGTTATTAAATGCTTGCAAAACACAACTAACTGTTTAGAATTTGGAAAGAGTAACCCAATAAATTAACAACTCTCAAATATGTGTTTAAAGCCTTAACAAAAAAGATGAAAATCATATAAGCAAATTAAGTACAAACATAAGAAACAAAGAGTAAAGAGTATTGACAAGACAATCACAAACAAAAGAAACACAACACAAAAATCAATCATGAAAATTTAAGCTTTTAACACCATAAAAATAAAACAAAATTATACGAACTAAACACTATTTATTAATAATATCACATAAAGTAAATGGATTGAATTCATCATCAGTTAAGAGACAAAGACTAACAGAATGAGAGAATGAGAGAATATAACTAACATTATAGAGAAATGAATCTTTAATATGCTGCTTATAAGAAACATACCATAATGGGTCATGAGGGTGGGAGGGGAGTTAGGGAGGGCAAAAAGAGGATCTGATACCAAAGGCTCAAATAGAAAGTAAATATTTAGAAAATGATGATGCCAATATATGTAAACACACCTTATAAATACAGACAAACTGAATATCAAAGGATGGTGTGTTAGGCTGGGTTGACTAGAGAAACAAATTTATTGACACTTGTATATGTGTAAGGAAGAGCTTTATATCAAGAAGTTGTTGTATATCAGGAAAACATCCCAGCCCAGTTCAACTCAAGTCTGATACTAGTTCGTAAGTCCCTCTCAGACTCATGCGGTCACATGCAATGATGAAGAATATCAGAAGATCACAGGACAAGGGGTGCAAAGTCATGTGGATCTAATGGCGGTAGTTCTGGCAGTAATCAGGGTCAGCCAGCAGGATGGTGAAGGCAGAGAGGGAAGGGCCAATGTTTCCAGGGCCCTATTCATGAGAAGATCATGGCCATAAGGAGGCACCATCAGGCTTTGACCTGATTGACAGGTTGAATACTACCCCTTCACTTTTTTTTTTTAAGTCATTTTATTGGGGGCTCATACAACTCATCACAATCCATACATACATCAATTGTATAAAGCACATTTATACATTTGTACATTGTTGACCTCATTATTATTATTATTTTTTATTATTTTATTGAGGGATCATACAATTCTTATCACAGTCCATACATAGATCCATTGAGTCAAGCACATATGTACACCTGTTGCCCTCATCAATCTCAAAACATTTGCCCTCTACTTTAGCCCTCAATATCGTTTGCTCATTTTCCCTCTTCCTCC
>NW_022105855.1:3992144-3993892 GCF_000313985.2 Echinops telfairi
CACCCAGGGACAGGGGGGCAACAAGTGATCCAAAAGCAGTGGCAAGGAGGGTGCGAGAGGCCTGGTAGGGATTCAGCAAGGGCAACATAACCGAGAGAAAACACTGAAACCCAAATGAAGGCTGACCATGATAATGGGACAAGAGAAAAGTAAAAGGAAATAGAGGAAAAAACTAGGGGACAAGGAGTATGTATAGAGGGTTTAAGACTGGAATGTACATATGTAAATATATTTATATAAGAGTGTGGGGAAACAGATCTACATACATATACTTACAGGTTTAGTATTAAGACAGCAGATGGACATTGGGCGTCCACTCAAGCACTTACTCATTGCAAGAACACATTGTTCTTTTAAATTGGCATTCCAGGATGCACACCTTCCCAATCGATTGCTGAAGAAAAATGTGAACATAAGCAAAGGTGGTGAAGAAAGCTGATGGTGCCCGGCTACCATAAGCGTCCAGGGTCTTAAAGGCTTGAAGACATACAAGCAGCCATCTAGCTGAAAAGCAACAAAGCCCACATGGAAGAAGCACACCAGCCTGCCTGACCACGAGGTGTAGAAGGGATCAGTTATCAGACATCAAAGAACTTAAAATCATATCAGTGGGTGCCGGCTCTACTGACACAATCACTGAAGACAAAGGTGTGCATAAGCAAATGTGGTGAAGAGAGCTAATGGTGCCAGGCTATCAAAAGATATATCATCTGGGGTCTTAAAGGCTTGAAGATAAACAAAGTGGCCATCCAGCTGAGAAGTATCAGAGCCCACATGGAAGAAGCACACCAGCCTGTCTGAGCACGAGGTGCAGAAGGGATCAGTTATCAGATATCAAAGAACTAAAAATCAGATCAGTGGGTGCCCACCTTCCTGATACAATCACTGAAAACAAAGGTGTACATAAGCAAAGGTGAAGAAGAAAGCTGATGGTGCCTGGCTATCAAAAGATATAGCATCTGGGGTCTTAAAGGCTGGAAGATAAACATGCGGCCAACTAACTCAGAAGCAACAAAGCCCACATGGAAGAAGGATACCAGCATGTGTGACCACAAGCTGTCGAAGGGATCGGGTGTCAGGCATCAAGGAACAAGAAATCATGTCCCTTCACTTTTTTTTAATCTTTAAGTTGACATGAAATTAAATAACTACCACAGATGGCAAAAGATATATCAAATTAATGGCAGTGAATAAGTAGCTGAAGTAGCAATATTAATCTCAGACAAAATAGAAATTAAAGTAAATGACATAATGAGAGATAAATAAGGTCCCTATGTTATTATAAAAGCTCTAATTGTTCAAGAAACGATAAATGTAATTAATATATACCAAATAAAATACCATGAAAATACATTTATCAAATTATTAAAGAAATGCAGAGACAAGTAGAACATAACACAATGACAGTAGGAGACTTCAATGCATCACTTTTGAACAATGATAGATCAATTAGAATGAAAATCAACAAAGATACAGAAAAATTAAACAAAACAATCTATTAGCTGGATCTCTAGACAAATAAAGAACACTTCACCCAACAAGACATATTTCATTTTTTAAATCTAGTGCTCATGACATTTACGCCAGTATAGATCATACTTTAAAGCACAAAACAAATGTCAACAAATTCAAAAACATTGAGACAGTATAAATTATATTTTAAGATCATAATGCCGGCCTGTCTGGATAGGACAGGCTGGATGAACAATCTGGAGGAGAAAACAACGGGACTGACAGTTCCGGGGGGA
>NW_022105855.1:3995381-3998250 GCF_000313985.2 Echinops telfairi
AATTGATGTGTGTATGGATTGGGATAACAGTTGTATGAGCCCCTAATAAAATGTAAAAAAAAAAAAAAGATCATAATGCCATAAAACTAAAAATCAATCATAGAACATTCAAACTTTCAAAACTCAAATACATGGAAATTGAACAATATTTTACTTAAAAACCAATGGATAATTGAAGAAATAACACAATTCAAAAAAATCCTTGAAACAAATGAGAATGAAAATACAACTTATCCAAATAATATGAGATTGAACACATTTCAACCTATTTTGTGAAACCAGCATTTTCCTGATATCAAAACCAAATAAATATAGAAACCCAAGACTATAGGCACAATATATAGACAGTACAAACATATAGACCTCAACACTCATAGATACTTATAATTGAATATTTTATATAAAGATAGTTCATTGAGATAGAGTTAGATCTAGCTATAGTTAAAGGGTAGTTAGGCATTAAAAATGAGTGTAATTTGTCATTCTGATGAATAAAAAAAAAACATATGACAATTATTAATAGTTACAGACAAAACAGCAAAATTAATCATTTCCTCCTTCATCTTGTACTCTTTGGGAGTTAGTTAATATGCACAGTCCTTCTTCCAGAGCTAGTATCTACTTAAACTATTTGGAATTACTTAAAAATTAATTAAATTAATTAAAAATTCCCAGCTGTCCCAAATCAAGCAATACACTACTAAGTCATGATTAAATGAATAAATCAAAATAAAACTAGAACACACTTTTGTGATTTTACAGCATTCCCAAACTCTTGGGATACAGCTATCATATGACTCAGAGGTATATTAAAAACTTTAATGAATATATTATAAAAGAAGAAAGCTTGGAAATTAGTCATCTAAGCCTTTGTCACAGCAAACTGAAAAATAGAATATTCAGTCCACAGAGTAGAGAGAGCAGCAATTCATATAATAGAAATTTGGTAATAGAGAAAATGAAAATCAAAGTTTAGTGTTTGAATAAAGTGATAAAATTCATAATCCATACAAAAATAAACAAGAATGAAAAGAGAGAAAACACAAATGATCTATTGAAGTAATGAAAATAAGAACAATAATATGATTTTCAAGATGCTAAAATAAGGAAAAAAACTCACCAAACTAATTATCATCAAATAAATTCCAACTCTTAGTGACTTTGCAGGACAGAGTAGAACTGCTTCTGTGGGATTTCAAGGCTGCAACTCTTTGCAGAAGTAAAAAGCCTCATCTTTCTCCAAGAATCAGTTGGTGGTTTTGAACTGCTGACCTTGGGTTTAGTAGCCCAAAATGTAACCTATTAGGCCACAGGGATCCTTAAAGATACCTAAGAGAAAATAAAAAATATGAACAAGCAAATAAGCTTTGTCTTATGCATGTTACTTTATGCATAAGTACATCAGAATAGAACTGGACACCATAGAATTTTTACTGGCCAACTTTTCAGAAGTAAATCAACAGGTATTTCTTGTGACTGCATTTGCACCACACACTTTTATTTATCAACTGGATATGCGAACTATTTGAAACACCAGAGACTCTATCAGGAACAACCTTATGCCAGTAATTTTGACAATTTAGATTAAATGGACAATTTTGAAAAGCAGAATTTTCCAGAAATTAAAGAATAGAAAATTCTGACAATGCTATTATTTTTTGTGTGTGTTCTATTAAAATGTTATTTATAAAATAGGCAATAGATTGGATTTGGCTTGTGTGCTGATCCTTGGTCTAGAATATTTGTTTTATTATTTTTTCAAAACCATTTCATTGGGAGTTAATACATATATCATCCACCATACAATAACATCAAGCAGCATTGTACCATTTCTGCTACAATTACTTTCAAAACATTATTTCCTTCTTAAATTCCTTGACATCACCTCCTCTTTACCCCTCTCCCCACCACTGTACCCCCAGAAACCTTTATTCCACTAGCTGTTCCTATAGTTTGTCAATCCTGGGTGTCACATACTATAAACAGAAAAAAATATAAGAAAAATTCAAGAGGGTGATCCCAATGACAAAAAACATCTGAGATAAACCCCAATATGAAAAACAACAACAACTAATACAGAAAATGTTGAAAACCAGATCAGGCCTAATGTTCCCCAGAGGGGGAAGTCAACTGACAAGGTTTTGACCACTCAAGTCTCATGGTGTACTGGGCTCCTAAAGGTAAGGTCAGTGGTTCTAATTCTTCATCCATTGTCAGAAGAGAGATGAGGCTTTCTGTTCCTGTAGACATTTGTGGTCTGGGAAACCCACAGGGACAGTTCTACTTAGTCCTATAAAATCCCTAGAATTAGAATCCACTCAATGACAGTCAGTTTTGTTTGACTTGGACACATCCATCTAGGCACTCTTTTGGTGCAGCGGGTTAAGCATCGAGCTGCCAATCTGAAGCGCAGCAGTTTGAGCCACTAATTGCTAGGAGGGCAGATAGATCAAGCCTCCACTTCCTTAAATATTTTCACCCACACAAACCTATGGAGCACTTGTACTTTGTTCTAGAGGATTACTAAGAGTCAGAACCCACCGGGTGGCAGTGGGTTTTTTTGTTTTTCATACACCCCAAGGAAAGAATAAAAACAGGGAGAGTATCCCAGAAAACTTAAAATACGGGAGAGATTAAAAAATATGTGGAGAAGTTGCTTTATACTTTCATTTCACATTTCCACAAACTTTTTGAAGCTTTGTAGAACAAACAGAAGTGCTCTTGAATTTAATTGGTACAAACAATTTGGAAAATAGTATAGAAATAATGAGTAAAACTGACCAAAATGGACATTGGGGACAGGGTGTGGTGCCCCAACAGACTGGACTGGAAAACACTCTTAAAGGCCAGAGATCCTTGAACTAACTAC
>NW_022105855.1:4000264-4053175 GCF_000313985.2 Echinops telfairi
AGCTCAGAAGCAACAAAGCCCACATGGAAGAAGCACACCAGCCTATGCAACCATGAGGTGTCGAAAAGATCAGGTATAAGGCATCATCAGAACAAAAAATTTTACTATAGTGAATGATGGCAGCCATTAATCCCCCTGTTAATTATCCCTTCAATTAGCACCCCCATGTGTTTATTGGCCAGGTTTGCACAATAAACTAACTACCTCAATTGGTCATCCACTAAGAGTTTAGAATGAACTGTCTATTTCTGCTTTGAAGCCACAGATAGTGTCTTAAACTCATTGTTATTTGAAAATAGAGGGTGGATTTTTTCATCTCTATGAATGTGCCGGCTGCTGTGTGCCATCCAATTGATTCCCATTCATAGTGATGCTATGAGACAAAGTAGAAATGCTAACTAGGGTTTCTAAGGCAGAAATCTTTATAGGAGCAAATCACCAAGTCTGATTTTGTGGGATGTCTTCTTTTTCTTTTTATTGTGTATTGAGTGAAGGTTCACAGAGCAAACCAAGTTTTCATTCAATGATCCATACATATTTTGTTTCATTTGTCACTGCTGCCAACCCACATTTATTCCATTTCCTTGCCATGTTTCCTGTATCATTTGTCGTTCCCCCCTCAAATCCTTCTGAAAGTGGTCCTTGGGTAGATGCTGCCCTTTGATCTTAAATGTTTGTTTAGCCCAAAGAGTTCTTTACCTTGTTTTAGATTTCCATCATATGTTATGAGAATAAGCATCTTTAAGTAGGTTTGAGCATGTTTATTGGCCACAGACATTTTAGTAATGCAAAATGTTTGTTCTTATTTCTTCTCCAATGTTTCTTTTGTCAATTTGTGTTTTCTCATTGATTTATCAGAATACTTCATGTGATCTGTATACTCACTTTTCTAGATATTAATACTAGAAGAAGCCTATCTTTCATGTTTTAAGTGTTCTTTAAAGAAGAGAAAGTCTAAATTCAGTGCAGACATATTTGTCTGTTTTTATTTAATAACTGGAGATTTTTGTATCCTTTAAAAATGCTTATCACACACTTTCTTGATATTTTTATCTATTGGAGAGCTGTCTAATTATTGGGATATTTGCACTTCCACTTCTCTGCACAATGGAACTGTTTCTGCCTCCTTTATTTATCATAAGGGTATTTGGTGATAAATGTGATCATTATTTCACAAGAGTTATGGTGGGCAAATTTTTTTATTGTCTTTATGATTTACACTCATGATTATAACTTTTCCACAGCACTTCATTCAAGCCAGGATCCGTTTCAACCATTGGGTTGGATTGAACAGAGAAGGAAAGAATCTCCATTGGAAATGGCAAAATGATGGCTCAGAATTATCTAAAATCCTGTTTTTATTTTATTTTTTTATTTTATTTTATTTTATTTTAATTTTATGCTCCTCCAACTTCATTTCCACCCCTGCCCAGAGTAACTAGTTGCTAAATGCCATATATACTCGAGTATAAGCTGACTCAAAATTTTCAAAAGTTAAAAAAAAAGAGGAGTAATAACAAACCCAAGAAACTATGCAAAGCTTTTACCCTGTAGGGACTCATCAGTGGTATGGAATTCTATGCAGCCCCTTAGCATTCCCAGGAGTAACCAGGTGCACATGGTGGCGAGAAGCAGAGACTGCATTGCATACAAGGTGCTGCTAACCTTAAGTCTTGTGCTTTTAAACAGACATAGTGGGGAAAAAATGCCAGGTGGTGTGATTTTGTCAGATTTTATCCAAGAAAATGACCTGCTGCGTAGTTCTATTCTGTAACACATGGCGTTTTCTTGACTTGGCAACTGACTTCACATCAGCTGACAACAGCAGCAGTTTATAGATGGTGCTAATACAAGAGATTGACTATGATCTTAAAACAAGAAAAATAATCATAGATTGAATCTTTAAACATACAAGTGTTTAAACTCATGGGAAGATGGTGATAAATAGAAAATGGTAGTGGGAAAAATGTGGTTAAAGATGCAAAAGTAAAACAATGGTTACCTTAAAAAGGAGTGTTAGTGAAATAACAACAAAACAGAAGCATTGGCATTTAAACCAAACTTGGGGGCATCTGGTCAATACTGACTCAATAGTGACACCCTCCAGTGGTTCTCTGAGACTGTAACTTTTCACTGCAGTAGGAAGCCCAGTCTTCTCCTCTGGAGTTGCTGTGGCTTCAAACTGCCAACTATGTAGAAGTCAGCGCAATGCATAACCACTACACTGCAGGGCTCCTTGCCAAGTTGTAAATCTTTCTGGAAGTGGATAGCTTCCTCTTTCCCAAGATAAATGACGAGTGGGTTTGAACTGCTGAGTTTGTCCATACCAGTTTTAGGCTTACCCTGTGCAGCACCAGGGTGACTAAATAAACAGAATTTTAAAAAGTGTGGGACCGTAACACAAGTACTTTCTTAACTTGAAATTACTGAGGCTCAATAGATTCATGAATATTCGAGAGAAATTTTGTCTGGCCCTATTACTTGAAATCATATTGCATACTCATTTAACTTAACAAAATTGCAATATTGAAATATTGTGGTGAGGAGGAGTTAGGCTGACTGACAAATGAAGTGACTTGCATTTGAAATGCAATCAGGGATCTCCTATTGTGGAAATGGGATGAACATTGGAGACTCAAGTACCCTCTGCGCATCAATCTGTATAAGAATAAACTGGAACTATTTTTATATTTATTTAATTTTACTATATTTAGACCCATTGAAAGAGTTTTAAAAGTTTCAGAATAAGCTTCCAAATGTATATAAAAATATGTATACCACCCCCAACTAAGTCTTCTTACCTCTTTCTAATAGGCTATACTCTATTTCTCATATTACTCATGGTGTTATCAATATAAGCTCTCACAAGATTGACTTAGGTGTTGGACTGCTAACTGAAAGGTCAAAGGTTCAAATCCATGAGCCAATTCATGGCACATAGAAGAGGAATGTAGTGTTTTGTTCTGTTGCTGAAACAATTATAATGATAATATTATCATAGTGAACATTTCTCGAAGAGTGGCTTTCTAAAATGAATGCATTTTCTGATACAGGGATATTCAACTGTCAACTAAATCTGATGAAAAATGTGGATACATCAAGTCAACACCTATTATGAATGATGTTTGTACCAGAAAACATTATTACATTTGTGAATGGAAGGTTTCTTTCTACCTAATTAAAATAATTACTAAAATGGAAGGCTTAATGTTTTCATTCTTTAATAGTTATAAGTAAAAAATCTTAGTACCTCTCATTAGTTGACTATACATGTTTTATGAACAATTACTATCTCTCAAATTACCCCTACCAGGGGTAAAAATAAGAAATGTTATATGTAGTAAAATTAAAGAAACAGCACTGATACATGAATTACTTATTTATTTCAACTATCAAGAATCATCAAGTCAAAAAAATAAAGAGCCATCAAGTCAGAAAAGTCATGTCCATGTGAAACACATTCATTATTATTTGGTGAAAGATCTTTTTAAAATACTTTTATTGGGGGCTCTTACCTTTCTTATCACAATCCATACATTCACCCAGTGTGTCAAGCGCATATGCACATATGCTGCCAACATCATTTTCAAAGCATTCTCTTCCCACTTGAACCCCTGATATCAGCTCCCTATTTCTTCCCCCTCCCTCCCCAGCCTGCCCTCATGAAGCTTTGATAAGTAATAGATTATTTTTCCCATATCTTACATTGTCCTCCACCCCTCACCCACTTTTCCATTATTTGTCTCCCTGAGAGGGTGTTCTAGGTTGATCCTTGTGATTGACTCCCCTTTTCTCCCCACACCATCTCCTAATCCTCCTGGTAGCTCTACTCTCCTTGTTGGCCCTGAAGGGTTTATCTATCCTGGATTCCCTGTGTGTGTGGGCTCTTATCTGAAGCAGTGTGCATGCTCTGGTCTAATCTGAGTTGTAAGGTAGAATTGAGGTCATGATAATGGGGTGATAGATGCACCAAAGAACTAGAGGAAAGTTGTGTGTTTCATCAGTACTATACTGCACCCTGACTGGCTCATCTCTTCCTTGTGACCCCAACTGTTTGGGGATGTCCAATTGCCTACAGATGGGCATTGGGTCTCCACTCCATGCCCCCCCGCCACCCCGTTCACATTGGGTATAATTTTATTCTAGGTTTTAGATGCCTGATACCTGATCCCATTGATCTCATGATCACACAGGCTGGTGTTCTTCCATGTGGGCTTTGTTTCTTCTCAGCTAGATGGCCGCTTGTTTATCTTCAAGCCTTTAAGACCTCAGAATCTATATTTTTTGATAGCTGGGCACCATCAGCTTTCTTCAACTCATTTGCTTATGCACCCATTTTGTCTTTAGCAATCGTGTCAGGAAGGTGAGCATCACAGAATGCTGGATTGTTAGAACAAAGTGTTCTCGTGTTAATGGAGTACTTGAGTCAAGGTCCAATGTCCATCTGCAACCTTAATTTTTAACATATTAATAATTTATTTAGATTTTCTGGTTGGGTAAGAAATATATTCACAGAGCTAAAAAAAAAAAAAGAGTTATCAATCAAGATCTGTGAATACATGTCCTCCTTTCAATTATTGGCTCTAGTCACTTGTCCTCCTTTTTACCAGCATTCTGGTTTCTTGGTTATTATTCCAGAGGCATTCTAGGAAAGTGGATGCCTGTACACGACACTACTTAAACCAAACACTTCATAATCATAGGCAATAGGATAGCCTCTTATTTTTCATTTGAAGACTGATCTTGTATATTGCTTCATGTCAATTCATAAGCCACCTAACTATTTTTGTTAGTAACTGCAAGTATTACGTTAAACGACTGTACAGAAATTTACTTGACAGTTTTATTTCAATGGATATTTAGATTTTTGACAGGAATTGTATTTATGTAAAAATTCTGAAATGAGTACACATCTAAAACAATTTTTCATATGTAAGATATAAGGAGAAATCTTTGGGTTTGTCATTTCTGTGTCAAAAGATATGTGCATTGACTCTTTGCACATTTTATTGTGCTTTGGATGAAGGTTAACACATTAAATTAGTTCTCTATTAAACAATCAACACACACATTATTCCAAGATGTGACTGTTAATTCCTTAATGCATTAGCATTCTTGACTTTTCACTCTGTCTTCCCATTTTTTCAGTTTTCCTGCCTTTCCATAATTTTTCATATTTCCTTCCAGAAAATAAATATTACCTGTTGGTCCCTATCATTGATCATTCTAAGGAGCCTAGTCCTAAGTGTTATTGTTTATTCCATAAGCCAATCTATGATTTGACGGAATGCAGACCTCGAAGAGTGGCTTTTCTTTGGTTGATAGTTTTAGGGTTTCCTTTAATTTCTCTCAGCCCAGTAAGTCTGTTTGTTTGAGTTTCATTTTGTTGTATCTTCATTATTCTCCCATTCAAGAAGGAACCTTTTGTTGGGTTCCTGCCAGAGCAGCCAGAAGTGGTTGCTGATTAACATCTAGTCTTCTAATAGAGAAAGTTGTGTTTCCTGAGGGCCATTATTCTTATAAAAAATTGCCTCCTTGTGTCTTTGATTTCCAATATTTCCCTTTATATTAGGTGGTGAGAGCCCAATGGCTGCATCTTAGATGGCTTTTGCAAGCTTTGAAAGCTGTTCGTTAAACATCACATAGAAAATTACCTTTCTTTAAAAATTTTTTTTTATTAAATACTTTTATTGGGGGCTCTTACATCTCTTATCACAATCCATACATTTATCCAGTGTGTAAAGTACATTTACACATATGCTGCCATCATCATTTTCAAAGCATTCTCTTCCCACTTGAGTCCCTGATATCAGATCCCCATTTCTCCCCCCTCCCTCCCCTCGCCTCCTCTGTCCCAAACCCTTGATAAGTTATCGATTATTATATTCATGTCTTACATCGCCCTCTGTTGCCCTTTACCCACTTTTCCATTGTTTGTCCCCCTGGGTGGGGGTTATAGAACATTACCTTTCTTAACTATGTCATGACAATTGAAGTAGATGTCCTCAGAGACTATGATGCTGAGGTGTCCAGCCAAGTAACTCAGTTCTATCGGATGTTTGGCTTTGCCTAAGTCATTTTCCTAGCTGTGCTCCCCGTGTTCTTTATGGACACGCAAGCATTTCATACAAATATGTGTGTACAAAAGCCTCCACTATTTGTCTCTATGCATATGTATATACTCCTCCTACACTTACATAGCATACATATTTACTTAGGAAACCACTAACAAAGGCTTAGTTGCTAACTATTGTCGAATTGTACATGTTTAATAGTTAATGTAGGTGTGATAACATTTGTTGTAGTTTTCTTTCCTTCTGTATGCTCAGTGCCTATTGAAGGAGCCATGAGAGGAGCACTGTGTCTCGTGTCATGTGTCTGTCTAGGACAGTGCACAAATGTCTGTCCTAGCTGGTTCTCATAAACTGCTTCCTTACTGCAAATGGTAAGGAGTTTGTGGAAGCAGCTGAAAACAGTGTTCCCTGGTAGAAAGTAAACAAAAGCGGTACAGGCTGAGATGCGGAACTCACTCTCAAGGCTATGAGAAATTTAAGCGTGGGAATAGCAAACTTGTCTGGGAACACTGCCAGTATTTAGTACTTAAAAATAAAGCACTGTGGTCCCTTTGGGCTGCAGTTTGTACCGTCTCTGTCTGGGTCTATTTTGTGCTGCAGTCCTGTATTGTCTCTGTGTGTGTGTGTCTGTTTGGTTCCATGTTCATTCTCCCTGCTCAAAAAACCACGGCATCACCTTTAGTTACCTTGGCCATATTGTGCTGACTTCCCTCCTATTGCATGTCACCTTTCACTTCACCAGAGGAAAAAGGTACACACAAATAATTATATCTAGCAAATAATTTTTCACACACACACACACACACACACAGACACACACTAGTGGTAAAAAGAAAAGTGGGCATGTAATCAAAGCAACAACACTAAATAAGACAAAAGCAAGAAAACAATGAGGAAAAGCATAAAACAAAACAAAAATTCCGGTTTCCATATCCTAAATTGCCTGCTGTGTTTTTGGGGTTTTCTGTCAGATTTTTGTCTCAAGGTTACCTTCTATGGTTTTGAGGGGGTTTAGGCCAATGACTGAGACAGTTGCCTTCCAAGATAAAATGCCTATGAATGGAAGGAGAAAAGACTGTCTGAAGAGCTCAGCCCATTCTCCACCCACAGACCCATTGCTGTCTCAGTTCAGACAGAAACACTTGTCTTCACTTGTAGTGAATGTTGGAGCTGGGTTGAGGGTCATATTATAGTGCCTTTAATTGTCAGGGAACCTATGTATGGGCATATGCTGACAGTCTCTTTTAAAAGAATTTATCACTTGACTAGTACCACGGAACTGGAGATAAATGTTGTCCCACATAAAAACTCTTCCATGATACTATTCAGTTTCAATTTCCCCCAACTCCTCCCTTGAGCTTATTACCTCATATTCCTGGGTTCTGTGAATTGCTTCAAGGTCCCAAAGAAACTCATGTAACTTTGAGGAATTGTCTCAAGTGGTGATGGTGCTGTTCAGTCCAAAATATGAAGGTCAGGCAGGGGTGATCCAAATGAAGGGTCCAGAGTCAGAATCCAATGTGGAGAAAACATCCTACACGTCCAAATTCTCAATTAATTTCAAGTAGAAACTGTCACTTTTCAATGAACCACATTAGCTCTAATAATATCATTATTTCCACATAAAGGAAAGATTAGACCACTTTCTGAGAGAGAATATTGGGTTATTGATAATTCACTAAAAGATTAAATACTTGAAACAACTTACATTTTTTCTGATGGTACTCCATTTATTTAACATAGTTCACTTTGTTATTTAAAGGTATGTCAAATAATTATTATAAATTTAACCTCTATTAAAAGCCATTCATCATCTTGATATTATAATATGGAGAGAAGTTTTTTACAGCCTCTCCATAACTACAAGATATGGAAGACCCAGAAGCAAAAACTAGTTCCTAAACAGAAGTTCAAGATCACCCAAATTTCCCATATAGTGAAGGTATGTACAGAATACTTCAGGTAATAACTCAGAGATAATTTTGCTTTAAATTATATTGCTTCTTTAAAGCTCATTTCAATATGAAATTTTAAGACTTTACTTTGAACTTTGGAAGTATTTAAATTTTATTTTCTACTTAGACTCATCTTGTTTATTATACTTAATTGAATGCGTTATTAAAAGGCAAGTCTTCTGGTATCCTCTCCTTCTTATGTTATCACTTTTACCTTTGTGTCACCCATTTAATATTGATGAGATTATTTGAATTTTTTTCACTTGGGGAATAAACTATTTCCACAGTGTAGAATTCATGAAAGTAATAGGATATCACGGTTTCATATCACTATATTTGGTTTAGGAGAGGTTACTCACCATAAAAAAATTCAGTTTTTTTTCAAAGCTATGTACTTAGAATTTTTTTTTACAAAACAACCTTATCACCTTCAAAGTATTCCCTGTTGTACTTAATATATTTGTCAAATCTGCTATTCCCTTCTTAGAAACATTTTTCAAACACATCTGTTTGGATGGCTGATAGCACCTTCCTAGTTTTTCCTTCACCTCTTTTACATCATTGAATCACTGTTCTTTCATGCTCCTCTTTATTCACAGAAGCAAAAAGAAGTTGCAAAGAGCAAGGTCCATTGAGAAAGATGCATGGGGCAAGAGAGGCATGCTGTTTTTTGGCAAAAACTGGTGCACTGAGATGGTGGCACGAGCAGGTGCATTGTTGTGGTGGCAAAATCAGTCCTCCATAAGCCACACATCAGGCTTTTGTTGTCAAACACGGTTAGCTATCTTTTCAGAACCTCTCAATAGAAACCTTGATTAACAGTCTGACCTAGTGGAACGCTCCAAATGCACTATGAGCTGACATTGTCATCTCTTCAGGAAGTGGATGGACATCCAGAATAAGATTTGTCATCAATCGACATTTCACTTTTTTTTTGAAATGAGAAAACCATTTGCACACTTGAGTTTTTCCCATAGCACTGTCTTTGTAAGCTCTTTTCAACATAGCAACAACTTCTGCAGCACTTTTCCTGAGCAGGCGAGGTAGTTAGTTTATTGTGCCAACCTGGCTGATAAACACATGGGTTAATTGAAGGTCAGAAGGATAAATGGCTCGGTGAGCCTCATCTTTCTAGTTCTCGGGTCTCTTGCTTTGTGATGGTTGGACCAGGGTGCAGCTGCCTTAGCCCATTCCCTGCTTCAGCTTACAAGACTCACTTCCTGTAAGACATCCCCAAGAAGAAGCCACATGGACCTACCCAGATGCAGCTCTGGGTGCTGGAGCAGCCGTGTGGAGACACCTGCTAGCGCTGAGATGCTTATACGTTCACTGACTTGGCTTTCCTCCTGCAGTCGGCATCATAGCGTGTGTTTTGTGAGATGGAGAACTTTGTGGATTGGTGTCAGACATATGGGCTAATGTTGGACCTATGGGCTTGGGCAGCACTGGGTTGGGGTGCTTTCTTGTGGTTGACAGCAGAACTCACCACCCACAACACCACCAGGGCTTCTAGGGGGTGCTTTCTTGATGTGCACTTAACATTTATATAAAACTCTCTCTTATACATGAGTTTCTGTGGATTTTTTTTTCTCTAAAGTACCCAGATTTTTTTTTCTGTAAAGTATTATAGCAGGAAACAAAATTTCACAGCCACACACTGTTCTCTTAAGTCGGCGTTCACAAAAAACAAGCCTATAACCAAACTGCTTTTACAAAAAAAGTTCACTCTGACCAGAGAGAATCTTCCTAGGTAACACTACTGGGTGCACTAACTCAGAGCAAGTTGTTCAATGCTCGCCTAGTAGGAAAAATGCTGCATTACAAAAGTTTTGCTCTGCCTAGCATAAATCCATATTTTTTGTGGGGTACCCCCTCGTATAATTGAGAACTCAAGGTTTCTTTCTTTTTTTTAACTTTTTATCAAAGAAATTTATTTGCATGTAAATCAGTTAATTGACAATGTTTTAGGGGGAAAATTCCCACAACACAGGATTTTGTCTACTCTCAAAAAAATGCAAAACCCCCAAAGTATTTATAGAATGGCCATACACACAGAAAATCCAATTTGATTTTTTAGAAAAGACCCTTTCCAACTGCTTCTGATGTACATTTTAAACTCAAATTTTAAAGCTCACTTGAACATGCTTCCCAACCTAGCTTTTGAAATGTTACACATCCCCTACCCTTCTAAAAATTCAAGGGTAGAAGAGAGGTAGAATGGGGGAGAAAAGGGAAAAAAGGGGGGGAGGGTACCCAGGGCTTGTGAATCTATTTCTTATAGAAGCACATGCTATGATTAAGTGACTCATCTGGGGGTAGTGCACGACTCACTGGCTCCCTGAAAGTGTTTTTCTTGAGAATTCATATTACTGTCATAATATTTCAGGCCTAGGCCTTGAGAAGGAAAATCCTTTCAAGAGTCACCAATATCAAGCCTCATTTTGGCAAGTGACAACCTGCTTCATATTTTTTCATTAAAATACTTGTAAAACACAATGATTTTGAACCTGAAATCTCCATGTACGTCAGAGCAGGTTTTGACCAAGAACCCCTAACAGGAATCTAAGAGACAGAAGAGGAATCAGGTCAAACTAAGAATGCATAAGACTCCAGCAGAGCAGATTGGCAGAAGGTGCCTTCGCTTCCTTGCCACCTTTTGCAACAGGAGAATGAGTGCACCTAGACAGGCGGGAGGTGTCCCAGGCTTGGTGGATTCTGCCTCCTCTCCTCCACCCTGTGGAGAAATGCAATGCTCCCTGGGTCTCAGGCAGGCTGAAGCAGTTTAGCCCGGGCTCCCTGTTAAGTCAGTTCAGATGCTGGGTCAGTGCGTGGGGTGTGCCCATTGACATGAGAATTCAAGGTTTCTAAGTGCAAGCTGAACAATAGTCTTGGGTGTGTCACAGGAAGGTCTGGTTCAACTGTGTTCTGCACTGGCAGAAAGCTGTTCCAAACCTGTAGAGTTTGGGAGAAAGAGCAGTCACTTAGTTTATAAAAAGTCATTTTGAAGAAAATACTGAAATATACATAAGGTATGATACTGTTCACTTTTGGTTTCAAGAAAATGTCTGTGACTCATGCTGAGGAAAATGGTCCTTTTGTGGAAAAACTTACTATTTTTGGAAAGTATAGAAAACTTGGGAGGACAGTAAGATAACATATGAATTCCTCGATTCTTGTCTCATTAAAAGCTGAGTTGGCATGTTCACTTGACTTAACCTGAATGATTATTTTATAATCTGAATTGGCATAATATTTTAGGCTTTCCTTTAATTTTATTTGATCCACTTGGTGGAAACATTTATACAGATACAGCCCCAGAAAAGGGAACACATGTAGGCACTAAAGAAGACTGAGAGAACTATTTATTTTAATACAAGAGAAATAGCTTTGCTATGGGTAGCATGCGATGATTAAAGAAAGACACTTTTAGTACACACTAGACTTCACTGTTTGGCCTTTTTTTGAGGGGGTCAGAAAGTAAAAAGAAAAATAACATTTGATAATATGAGAAGTCAAATGAAATGTTTTGAAAATGATGGCAACATATGTGCAGAAGTGCTTGATACAACTGAAGTATGGTTTGTTATAAGAACTGTAAAAGCCCCCAGTAAAAAGATTTATTAAAAAAATCACAATTTGCCAAATATGAGAGAAGAATAAAATGAGAAAGTTCTATATCTCTTAAAAATCAGAATTCTTAAATTCCTTAACACAGTGATAAACCTTGCAACAACAAACATTCGCCTTAGATTGTTACATCAATAAGTATTCCAAACACTTAAAGAATAATAGCAATCACACCAAAATTCCATAAAAGAATAAAGGAAGAGTGTTTAGTACTATATTAAGCTATTTCAATGTATGAATGTATATTGCTGCGGGTAGGTGACCACGAGGCGGTTCTAACTCAATGACCCATCTATGTTCAGCAGAAGGAAACTGGGGCTCAGTCATGCACGAGCCACACAATTGTCCTTATGTGTAAGCCCATTGTTGGACCCACTGTGTCACTGGTTCTAGGGCAGGCGTTCTCAACCTTCCTAATGCCACGACCCTTTAGTACAGTTCCTCATGTTGTGGGGACCCCTAACCGTAAAATTATTTTTGTTGCTACCTCATTACTGTTATTTTGCTACAGTAATGAATCAGGCGACCCCTGTGAAAGGGTTGTTCGACCCCTGTAGGGGTCGCGACTCACAGGTTGAGAACCACTGTCCTAGAGGATCTTTCTTTTTTCCTCTGAAGCTCTACCATTTAGCAAACGAGATATTCTTCTCAAGGAACTGGTCTCTCTAATAACATGTCTGAAGTCGGTGAGACGAAGGTTCGACGTCATTGACTCTAAGGAACATTCTGGTTGCACTCTCTTCCAAGATCAGTTTGTCTGTTCTCTGGAATTTTCTGATTCAAAACCTTAAAAACCCTTAAAGAAAAATTTCAGCCAATATTTCTTGTGGATATAATGCCATAGTACTATGAGGAATCAACATAATTTTATAAAAATAGTTTTATTTCACAATCAAATACATTTATTCCAGGAACAAAAAGTCAATCAGAGTCGCTTAATGGACTAATACACAAACGCGAACACTCACTGTCACGGAGTAGTGACCATCTCGGACAGGTTAGACACGTCCTGCTCCACTTCTGAGTCTATGGCTCCACGTGGCAGAGTCTCCCACGGAGCAGCTGGTGGTCTAAAACTGCGGACCTTGCAGTTAGAGCATTGACAAAGGGGGATGATAGGTCAGTAGATGTGGTCAGTAGATGTGGTCAGTAGATGTGGTCAGTAGATGTGGAACATTTGATAAAACTCAGCCCGCATTTTTACTCGAAGTTTCAAGGAAGCTAATAACAGACTGGTACCTAATGTGAGAAAGATCATTTATTAAATACTTAGAACAAACACCATAGGTAATGCATTTTTTGCATGTGAGATTGTGAGCTTAAACTTATAAAAATATTAGTTCTCATCCAATTAATAATATATTCAGTAATAACAGTTAAAACCTAACAGTTTGTGTGTAAACATTAACCATTGATTCTGGGAATTCGAAGAGCAAGGAATAATTTAGATAATAAAATTAACAAAGCTAAAGGATTTGCAACTTGAGATCCAAGTCTTATAAACAAGTTATACCACTTATAGTGTGGTATGGACAAAAAACTGATGAGTAGGACATACTTTGTTATTTTGGTAGTTACCATCGAATGGATTCCAACCTGCAGAGGCCTTGTATATAATGGAACAAACAGCTGTGGGCTCCTGTGGTGTCCTCACAATGGGTTTAGTCTGAGCCCATTGTTGTGGTCAAGTGTCAATTGAACTCCTTGATTGTCTTCCTTTGTGCTGCCTTGTGACTTTACCAACCAAGTTTTCCAGGCACAGAAATGTCTTGATTGCCTATCCAAATAGTGAGACAAAGAGTGGAATTCAGAAATTGTCCTATCTCTAAGCAGAAGCAGAAAGGCCGGATCTTTCAATAACTGATATTGGATCAACAGAATATACAAATACAAACTTTGCTTTTAATGATATTTTTCATTATACACAAAAATTAATTTCAGAGAGATTGTGGTTCAAAACACAAATGACAAAGCTATAACCAGAAGAAAACATGAATGTGCTATCATAAATGTGGACAAGATAAATTGGGCTATATGAAAACATTTTAAAAGCCCACAATTAGAATGAAAAGAGAACAAAGTGTAAATTGGTAAAATATATTTTTAATACAAGACTTATAAATTTATAGAGAACTCCTTACATATAAATAAGTAAGACAGAAACTCAACAGAAACATAGGCACAAGACAGTACAATAACAGAGGAAAACATAAGGACCAGCAACATCAGTATGAATTTCATTATCCAACAGGGGAATGTAAATTAAAGCACAATTGCCTATCACTGCACACCAATCTAGAGGCCTGGTAGAACAGTGTGTTAAGCATTGGACTGCTAGTTCATGCATACATGAATTTATTTTAAATACAATTTTCTTAGGTCCATGAGGGTGTTTTCAATAAAAGAAGTGTATAGACCTAGATAGAGCATACTTGCTAAACCTTAGCCTCACAATCTTAATTAAAAAATATTTCTATGATTTTTGTAGCAATGTTTTTTCACTTACCCTCATGTTACTATAAATATATAGGTTGTAAAAGTATCTGCACTTCAGAAAACTTTGGGTCAATGTGGTTTGTATGAAAAAACATGATTTTCTTTCGATTTAGCACCTATTTCTTGAGTTAGATAAATCATATTGCTGCTCATTGAATTAAACTAATACTAATATTTAAAGAGTGTTGTAACAGATATGGTTACGATTACTGACACTGATGACTTTGATTTGTATTAATAGGCTACACTAAATCCCATTCAGCATTTTAAGCTTTTGCTTTTCTGCTGCCGACTTAATTTTTAAATTTAATTTTAATTTAAAATTTTTTTAATTAATTAAAAGTCTTTTTCCTCAGGCAAGTTAACGATAAACAGGAAAACTGTAGAAACTGTTATTCAAATCAGTTTATTTAGGACTCATTATCAAATTATTATTAGTTAAATTTATTATTATTAATATTATTCATTTAAATTCCACTGTTGGATAATAAAATTAATATTGTTGTTATTGGTCATTATGTTATCCTATATATTGAATTGTCTTGTCTATTTTCCTGATGAGTTTTCTGTCTGACTTATTAATGTAGAGGTTCTCTACAAGTTTATGATTTGTAAATTTATTTGTTATTCAAGTAAATATATTTACTACACTCTATTGAGACATTAGGATATACTTAGTATGTTTATGAAATATGTAGGACAAAATTTACGTATATTTTCATATATATATTATCACTTATGACAGGGCTTTAAAATGAAAGTATTCGATTATCTTTTAATTCCATTTTTCACGAACATTTTGAAGTCCTCTTGTAGATAGCAATTGTGATCTACACTGATTCATAATAGGAAAAAAATGTTAATAATAACTACTGAATCTGTATTTTAATTTTATATAAAAATTTTTTTTAATGTTAGTTATTTTCTAAGCTCTGAGGTGCTGAAGGTGACCACTTTTTAAAAAATTTCAAGTCCTAGAGTAAGTGCTCAAACTCAGGTTTGCATTGACCCACTAAATGTCCTCAAATTTCACGTTCTGGTGCTCTGTGACTCCTGACTGACACACAGGACACCTCACGTGAAAGCAAGTGAGAATCTCCTGCCACCAGTGAATGCTTTCTGTGGGGTCGTGCACAAGGTCATATGATCTTCAACTCTCTTCTGACTCGGCCACACTGAAGATCATTCACGTGTATCAGCAGCATCTCTTATTCTCAAAGCAGAAGCACAGAGCCAGCAGAGGTAGCACTTTGTTGCTGTCTTCCTCACCCAGCTTCCAGAGTTGTTGACATCCCTGGACACAATACAGGTACAGGTCTCAGTGTCTCTACCACCACACTAGTGAGGAAAGGATGAGATAGTAGAACTTGGCGCAGTGATGCTACATGGAAAATTGAGGACGTTTTGATTTGTAGAAATAATTTATCTGGAGGTCAATACTAATTAACTCCTAGTGCTAACTGTGTATTAGAGATGCAGATGGGGCAGATCAGAATGAGAATTGCAGAATATGATATTTTTGAAAGACTTTGATGTTTCTGGGAAGATTTAATTCCATTTGGACACTATAAATCTGTTGCATTTATTTTATTTCTTCTAATTACAGGTGCTACCTGAAAGGTTATATCTAGATTATTAAAGCTCAAATTCTCTCATCATGAAGTTAAATATAACTGGAAAAATTAGAATGATTAGGAATATTAATTGCATTTGAATGGAAAGAAACCCAGATTCCTGTAGACAACTTTATTATCTGATTTTTTGGAGGACACTAACATTCGAAAGGAAAAAAGAAACTATTAAAGAAAGAGTAGCTAACAAGTAAAATATATGACCTTAGAAGAAATTTTATCATACAATTTGGCACTAAACTAGAGAAAAAAAATCATTATAGAACAAATGATAGCTTTTCTATATATATTTCTAAACACAAACTTTGCTGAAATTACAGAAGTACTAAAAATACTACTTATGAAAAATGTTTTTCTTCATTATAATTAGGAAGTATCTTAGATTTTCTTATTAGTATACTTTTTATAGAACCTAAGTATATTCAAATATTATAGTTTCTGGTTTTTTTAGTTTATGCTATTCACTTTGAATATATGTACTTCTGTCATTTATTTAATATTTTTATAATTTAGAAACTCATGTACATTCATACTCTAATATTTGAAAAATAAAGAGGATTCAGTCACTTTTCAATCTTTTCTGAGCCTGTATTACATACTGTGTCATATAATGTTATAAGTTATAGAGAGGACTTGAGAAGCAGATGGAATCTTATTTCAAAAATGAATTTAATTGGGAAGACAAAAGGAAAATATAATAAATGATACAAGTTTCATTTGAGCAAAAGGCATGGAGTTAATATGTAAGAACAAATAAAAAAGTCTCCCAGTATGACATTTTTCATAAATAACCACCTATTAATTTATTCTGTTACTTTAGTTTCTATTTTACTATGTTATAATCATGTACATACAGATTTATATTAAAAATATTTTCTTTAAATTACATATTTCATTAGAGAATATTATCAATCATGTCCCAGAGCTTAAGGAATTTTATTGTTATTATTTTAGCCAATGGTTTAGAATTTAAAACACTTGAAAAAATGAAATTATACCAGGATAGACAGGCTATGCATAGCAATACATGAATTGTTGACTTGTATACATTACCCTCAAGTGAATGGAGACTCTTTCCACACACCATGGGGGTTGGTGATATGGCAATATCAGCAATAATATTCATTCACAATGGCAGAACCACAGTAACCAGATTAATCCTTGTCATAATCAAGCAAGTAGGACATTAAAATAATAAGTACATGGTAATCCCAGGCCACCATTCATTTGGGCACCCTCAAGATAAACGAGTTGAATTCATGTCCAATGCCTCCCAGTTCCATACCTTTGGGAAAGCAGTCATCAGCTTCTTCTCACACCAGGGAGCTTCAGCCTTAAAGTACAAGAGCTTCAGCCTTAAACTACAAGAGCTTCAGGTGAGCTTGAGGTAAAGCCCAGTTCACTTAGGGGGGTTTCGGCATCAAATCCTTCTTGTGTGGCCTATGAAGCATGTTCGTGCCTTGGAAAAAAAGAGTTTAAAGTCATAGTAATCTATAGCACATGGCCTGCGTCACTGAGGGCTGGATGAAAACTTGGTCAACTGTGTCCACATGGAACAGAGGGCCAGGTATATTCTCCTCTTGGGTTCTATATACGCAATGTTAGGCAATGTTTCTCAATGAGCGGTTCCTCCTCTTCATTTTCCTCCCAACAGTAATTTTAGCGCCTTCTTCAAGATGTACATGTCCCTTCCCCCCCACTTTGACTTTAATATCCAGTAAATTTTGCTTATCACTCAAATAGGAGTGTCTGCTGATTTGGGGTAACCTTAGCACAATGTTGTATAGCAGCTTATAAACGGTCTTCCCCCAGTGCCCTCTTCCTGCGGTTACGCTGACCTGCCTGAGGTTACGCTCCCTCTCAGTGCTTTTGAAGACGTGCACGTAGAGGTGATGATCGCTAGCTCCTAGAGGCTGGGTAGGCTCTCTGTCGTGCTGCTTGGGAGACCGCACTAGAAGATTACATGAGCTGGGAGCAGACGCCTTTCTTCATCTTGGGGTTTATCCTCATAGCAGGGGACTCATACAATATTGGTCCTTTCGTGATTGACTAAGCTCACTCATTCTAACAGTTTTCCCACCCCTCCGTGTCACGAGGTGTTTCATTGCTGCTTTTCAGGGGTGCTCGGTGTTCCACTGCAGGCATGTACCAGTTTCTCAGGTTCTTTCCAGATTCTTGCTCCTGTGACCTGGGGAGTCCTTGTCTTTTCATGTTCTGTCTGTTACTTCTTTTGCATACATGACCAGCAAAGGCATTACTGGATCACATGGTATTTGTTTGGCCAGTTTTCAGGCATCACATATCACTTTCTGAATGGTTGTAGATATTTCTAAGCCCATCAGCAGTGGATGAGATGAGTTCCAACCTCTGTGTGCACCCTCTTGAGCATTCGGAGCTCTCTCTCTCTTTAAATTGGACTGTAGTTATGGGTATAATATTTCACAGTTGTTTTGATTTGTACCTCCTGGATGGCTAGATATCATGAGCATTTCCTCATATCTTTGTTAGGTGCTTAAGTGTCTTGCTTTGTGAATTATCATTTCATGTTCTTTGACCACCTTTTAATTGTATTACTTAAAAAAAAAACTGAGGTATTGCAGAATTCTATGGATATTGGTAATTAATTCCTTGTCCTTGATATCATTGCTAAATAATTTTTTAGTTTTATTTAAATTTTCATTATATTATTTACAAGTGTGTGGAATGATCTGAGAAAATTTCATCGAATGAATTAAAAATGTCATATGAAACACATGTAGAACATAGTACCTAAAAGTAATCTACTTAAACTTATAGAAAAGGAAGTATTAAAATAGTAAATATAATTATATTTGACTTATATGAACAATTTAAGTATCAGCAATTTTCCAAAACCAATGTACACAGATTAATTTTATAATCATAAAAATATTCAGTGCTTTTATACAGAGTATTTCTGATTATTCCTGTTCTTATCTTTTATTTCACAAATAAATTTTCCATCTACTAAGATGTTCTGATGGTGCAATGAGGCAGCTCTTAGCTCCCTCTGGAAGAAAGGTGTTTGAAACCATTTATTGGGTCTCCAGGGAAAAAAAGACATGGTGATCTGGTCCTGTAAGGACTGTTGTTGACTCACACACATTGTACTGCGACTCATCCACTGCGATCCTCTCAAAGAATGATTACTTTTTCCATTTCCTCCCTGTGTTACTTTTCTTCATTACACCTGTTTCCTCTCCCTCTGAACTTTGTCCTTGGGTGTATGCTGCCCTTTTGATCTTACATCGTTGGCTATTGTATCGTGAGTGTGTGTCCCATACATGAAAGGTGACTTCGGGCCATAGTCTTAGGGAACCCCCCTGTTGCTCTATAAGACCAAAATCTGGTCTCTTAAGTTTTGAGTTTGTTCCACATTTTCCTCCCACTCGATGCATGACCTTCTAATCTGATACTTAAAGAGTAGTTGATAGTGGTGGATGGGTAGCAACTAATTCTGGTTTCATCATTGTGGAGACTGCTATTTGCATTGGCAGTCCAGTTGACTACTTGTTTTGTACGCCCTTGAATTTTCATCACTCCTCTTTGCTCTTGGATGGGGCATCACACAGTTGCCTCTGAGATGGCTCCTTATGTGCTTTGAAGACTTCAGTCACTACTCACCAAAGTAGTTTGTAGAACACTGTATTCTTTAAAGTGTTAAAGAGAAAAAGATGGAATTAGTGTTAAACAGTAAGCAGCAAAAATGAAGGTATGTCCGACATAAGTCATGATATTTTCCTTCATCTCCTATTCATGTGAAAGCTGGCTAACAGTTATGGAAGATGCCAGAGGAGTGGGTTCATTTGCATTATGGCATTGATGAAGACTGTTGAAAGTATCGTGGACTGCCCGAAGAACAAGCAAATCTGTCTTGGAGAAAGGAAAGTCCCAAAGCCACTTAGAAGTTAGATGGTTAATTGTTTGCTCAGGAACGGTTCTTTTGTTTTTCTTTCCTGAATGAATTTCTTGTTGTGCATTTGCTGGGTGAATGTTTATGTTTCAGGCCAGCATCTTTGCTCTCAGGCCCTCATCATCCACTCAGCACTCCGTATTCTTTCCTGCTGCCCCTCCTCTGATTCTTCTTCTCCTTCTTATGAGCTACCAACCCCCTCAATATTTTAAAAAAAAACTTTTATTAAATAATCATTTTATTAGCGGCTCATACAACTCATCACAATCTGTACATACGTCATTTGTGTCCAGCACATTAGTACATATGTTGACTTCATCATTCTCACAACACCCGCTTTCCACTTGAGCCCTTGGTGTGAGCTCATTTTCCCCGCTCCCTCCCCACGACCCTCTACCCCCAACCCTTGATAATTTATACATTATATTATTTTATCATATCTTACCCCACCCAACGTCTCCCTCACCCACTTCTCCACTGTCCATCCCCCAGGGAGGAGGCCATATGTAGACCTTGTCCTCTGTTCCCCCTTTCTCCCTCACCTTCCCTTCATCCTCCCGCTATCGCCACTCCCTCCACTGGTCCTGGGGGGCGGTTCATCTGTCCTGGGTTCACTGTATTTCCACTTCCTATCTGTGCCAGTGTACATCCTCCGGTCCAGCCAGATATGTAAGGTAGAATTGGGATCATGGTAGGGGTTGGGGGAGACATTTAAGAACTAGAGGAAAATTGCATATTTCATCGTTACTACACTGCACTCTGATTTGCTCCTCTCCTCCCCGCAGCCCTTCTGCAAGGGGATGTCCAATTTCCCCCAGATGGGCCCTGGGTCCCCACTCGGTACTCACCCTCATTCACAATATTATGATTTTTTTTTTTGTCTTTGATGCCTGATACCTGACCCTTTCGCCGCTTTGTCATCTTACAGGCTGGTGTGCTTCTTCTATGTGGGCTTTGTTGTTTCTCAGTTAGATGGCCCCTTGTTTATCTTCCAGCATGTGGGACCCCAGATTTTGTGTAATTTGACAGCTTAGCACCATCAGCTTTCTTCACAGCATTTGCTTATGTACCTGCTTTGTCTTCCGCATTCGTTTCGGGGTAGGCTGGTGTGATTTTTCCTTGTGGGTTTTGTTGTTTCTTAGCTAGATGGCCGCCTGCTTGTCTTCAAGCCTTTAAGACCCCAGATGCTGCATCATTTCATAGCTGGGTTCCCTCAATATTTGCCAGCCTTCTAGTCCATGGCTTCATAGTCCTATCCTTCCATTTCTTCCCTTGGGAATCTTCAAAGTCTATTCCCTATGCAAGCCATTTTCTTTGTTTTCACCCTTATAGTAGTATTCTCATACTAAATTTGTTCTTTATTGATTGACTAACTTCACTCAGAAAATATTCTGCAAGTCCATCCACATCATGAGGTGTTTTGTGGATTCATCACTGATTTTAGTGATGCCCAGTATCCCATTGTGTTTATGTACAATTTCTTTATCCATTTGTCTAATGATGGTCGTATGGACTGTTTCAAACTTCTTGCTACTGAAAACAGTGTTGCAATGAACATGGAAATGCTTATGTCTATTTATGTTATGCCTCTTAGTTTTTTAGGTTATATAGCCAGCCCTGATGGTGTAGTGCTTACGTATTGAGCTATCAGCAGCAAGGCTGGAATTTTGAAACCACCAGCTACACTGAGAGATAAAAATAGGACTTTGTGCCGCAGTAAAAAGTTACAATCACTGCATTCAGTTTTAGAACATTTTATTTATTAGTGTACCCCTAGATATTATCTCCCCAGTACTCCTTATCTTCCCTTCCATAACCCTAAGGAACTATTACTGTCTCAATAAATTTACCTATCTTAGATTTCATATAAAAATTATACAAAAAAATTAACAACAACAAAATAAAACCAAGGAAAACCTTAATTCAAGAGAAAGACAATAGAAACTAGGGAAAAAAAACTGTCTTAGAAGGGGAAAATCACCATATGCTAAATTTTTAACCTGACCAAGTATGGTTATCTACTTTTCAGTACACTTGTCTGAGGGCAAGATTATTCACATTTCTGGTCAGTGTTCTCAAGGGTTCGATGGAGTTCTCATCTGCCTGGGGACTCTGCCAGTGGGATTTGTGTTTTCACAGTCAGTCACAGCCTTCTTCAAAGCAAGTGCTCAGAATTTAATTCTAATATAAGTCCATCCTCTGGTCTTGGATTTTATTATTTACAATTCTTCCCTGTGGACTTCGCTGACACCTCTTGTTTAGATGGGTGCTTGTTTTAAGAAAAACACCATGTTTTTGTCATGACATTTTGCTACAGCACCAAAGTCTTCAGTGATCATGACATGAGTGCAATCATTGAGCAGAGTCACTCTGAAAGAACTAATTGTTCTTAGATTCAACTCAACTCATTGCTTTCAAGTCAACTCTGACTTGTGGTAACCCTATGGGTTAGAATCGACCTGTCCCTTTAGCGTTCTGAGACTGCAGTGCTTTAGGAGAGCAGAGAGCCCAACGTGTAAGGACTACGCCAAAAGGGCTCCGTTCTTAGATTAGGGTGCCGGGTGGAACATAAAAATTCACTTGTATATCTAAAATTTATATATATGCCTGATCCACTTTAAAGGGAGCACTGTCAGCTTTTGAGAAATAATTTAAGTACCTTCACTTAGACATTTGGTAATTCTAATAATTGCTTGTGAAGTATTTTGATGCACATACGTGCATTAGTTTTTTAGGTCTAAGTAATCTATTTTGTCTTCCCTTATGTGTGCTTCCTTCATTGTATTTGCAATTTGTCCCTTAAATTTGACCCATTTTCTCTTGATTTTTATAGCTTAACATTGTCTTTGATCTTGAATTCGTTTTAGAGCATAGGATGAAGTGTGGGTTCTATTTTTATTTCTTCAAAGATCCAATTTTGCCAGTACCATTTGTTGAAAAGACTATCTCTTTCCTGCTTAATGTTTATTTTATTATTATTATTTTGCTATTTGTTAAAGATCAGTTGTTTGCAATTAGATGAATTCATATCTGGGTTTTCTATTCTATTCCACTAATGCAGGTACCTATCATTCTATGCATACCAGGCTGATTTGACTCATTGTTTGGAAATGGACCAGAACTTCCTTGCTGGGGCACTGGGACACACGAAACCTTCCTTGTTGAGGTCCTGAGTAGTCCCAGGGCCTTCCTTGCCTGGTGTCTGGAGCAGGTGGAGTCCTTCTTTCTGGATCAAGGGGAGGGCCAGAAGCCAAAGCCTCCTTTGCTGGATCTGCCATACTTCTGTTTTCCTTTCGCATACTTCGGACATGTGTTGATGAGAGATAGTATCTGGAGAAGAGTATCATAGTGACCAAAGAGAGTGTCAGAGTGAAAGAGGAAGGCCTCCAATGAGCTGGATGAACATGCTGACTGCAACAAGGTGTTCTAGCTTAGCATCAATCAGGTGATGGCAAAAGACCAGGCAGTGAGTGTTCTGTTGTCACAACATGTTGGAACTGACTGTCGGGCACCTAACAAACAGCAAACTGTCAGGCACCTTACATTGTTTTAAAGTGAAGGACAATGAACACAATATTATGTTACAAAATATTAATTTTACAACATAATGTATAAGTTGCCAGTGACAGTTCATAATAGTGTCCATTTACTATATCTGCATTTGAAACTAAAAATGATAAATTCTCAGCTGTCTGAACTTGAGAATATTATAGGAGAATATTATATTATTCTCCAGGAATCAGTTTTCATCTACGGAAAAAATGCATTATCACCATGCAGGGTTATTGTTAGGATTAGAAATAATGTTATTCCCTGTTTTCTTGATCACACGGTACCTGCACTTCTCATATTTGTGGATAATGGTCATAAGTTCCAGTGGGAAGATAAATAAGCAAACAGAATCTGTTATCAGACAATTTGACAAGTTGGAAAGCTTGTCAAGTTAGTGCATGTGTGTGTCCTTCCAAAAACTTTCCATCTTACTCAGTGAAATTGGTATTAAAATGTAGGTTTGTTTTTGAGACAGTCATACTTAATACACATTTAGATATCTCCATTACTTAATCATTAATGTTCTCAAATTTCAGTTGAATTGATTATATTTTATAAAACATTGCAGGGAATTTTTCTGTTGTTTCTTGCAGCACTCCAAATGCCTGAAGGGAGAGTGGTATCAACAAAACTGAGTATATCTTATTCAAAAAAATGAAAGGCCAAATCGCTTTCATCTCAAAAAAGAAGATGTACTTTCCCCCCATTGCATCCTGAAAATATAGCATTAAGTGAGAAGAGTAAATATGAAATATAATAATATTCATATATTTTTAATATTATATACTGGCTTCTTAATAATAGAGGTATATTTAAATACTATTTTCAATCGTATTTGTGGTAAGAGTAAATAACAATTTTCAATCATATTTGTGGTAAGAGTAAATAGTGATATTAATCTTAGACTCTAGAATAAAGTTTTAGTTAGTTTTAATGTTGATATATTTATATGTTCATCATATAATCTGACTTTTGATATTATTGCAGTATTCCTGGGCATCTTGTGTTCTTTTCCTGCTGGATAGCATGCGTATAGGATACATGTGTGAGTATCGGGTAGTGATCATTTGTATGAGAACAGTGAGTCAAGACGAAACGTAAAATAGTATTACTGCTGAATGCTTGCTGGGTCTTTGAGAACGATACAGTTCAGTTGAAAGTAGTGATCACGATGATAATACTCTTGATGATTTTGCTGTTACTCAGTTTTCGTGCCATGCAATATAGCCCAGAATTGATTCTCCAGAATCATACTGACAAATAATATGTGGATAACAGATATATTCTAACTTCTTTTTGGTATAAGATGGGGTTTGCTAAGTGGCAAGCAATTTGGGGAAATATTTGTTTGATTATTTCAACCATTATTTTACTGTATTATTATTGAAATCATACAGAAGCATGAACAGAATGATTTTCTATTAAACGATCAGTTTAGTTTATCTTATATGAGTGCTTAAGAATGTGCATACTTGCTTTTAATGTTTTCACCTCATGATTATCAGTTATTTGACTCATTAATACAACAATGCTTGTCAGGAAGCGCACATGAGAAAGCATCGTCGTTGTCCAGTTGAATGGCTGATGGTTTCTCACCAGTCAATTTGAGGTTATCAGGGTCCAACAGGTAACCTTGACCCCACCAGGGTTTCTAAATATTGTTGAAAGGAACATCAAATTTGTAAAAAAGTTTGATACTATCTTCTGAAGTTGAACTTGCAAAATATTTTGCATTCTCAGTATATATACAAGAGAAATGCTTACCTTTGTACACTAGTTCACACTTACTGGAACGTTCAAAAGCAATGCTGCTTACAAAATAAAAATTCTCAACTAGCCAAATTATTGCTAGTGCTCGAGTAAATAAGTCATCTACAACTTATTCACAAAACGGATTACTGTATTTTAGTTAAAACAGGTAAATTTTAAGGATATGCAGCACTGGGAATAAATCTTAGCAAAATAATATGAAGCCAAATAACAAGAAGCTTAGAAAAAATAAGCACCAACAAATTTTACACAACCTGATACCGTGTCAATAAAGTTAAAAATTTTAAAGATACTCTTTAAAAATAAAATATAGTTCATAAAATGTTATATAAAGCAAGTTTCAATATAACATAAATATTTTATAACTATAAACACACACATACATTGATCTAGATTTTTGCTTCCAAAAACACCCTTCTCCTCCACAATACAGTTCATTCCTACGTAGAACAATCGTAAAGGACTGGCAGAACTACTTCTTAGGGTCATGCTACTGGAAATGGTGACACGTATATATGTGTAAGAAAGCTTTATATCAAGAAGTACTGAAATATTGAGTAAACATCCCTTCTCAGTCCAACTCAAGCCCATTAAGTCTGATACTAGCCTTTATGTCCCTCAGGCAGTCATAAGCAATGATGCAGAATGCAGGAAGATCAGAGGCCGGTGGGTGCAAAGTTACAAGGCTCCCATGGTGGTGGGAACATCGCAGGGCTCTGGCAGGCAGAAAGAAAAGGGGAGGTTTCTAAGTCTCTCCTTATGAGAGACCCACGCCCACAAGGAAGCCAGGTCAGGCTGTGACCTGATTGACAGGTGCAATATCACCCCTACACTTTTATATATCTTCAAGTTGACATGAAATTACGAGGGGTACCCACTCCCCGCCACCAAAAAAAAAAAAAAGTTTTCAAAGTATGCATCCCCTCCTCCCCCAATAGGCCAGCATGGAGCCATTTGCTCTGAATTAGAGCACCCAGTGGCATTGTTCACAGTGAATTTTTTCATAAAAGAAATTTCGCTTGAACCTTGTTTTTTGTGAAGGCCGACTCAAGAGAACAGCATGAATTTGTGAAATTTTGTTTCCTGCTTGGGAAGAACACCGCAGAAATGTTTGTTGTTGAACACAGCTGACAAGGACAGTGCTATAGGAGACGCCTCACATATAAGAGTGCGTTTCTCATTTCAAAAAAGGTGAAATGTCCATTGATGACAAACCTCATCTGGTCAAAGGTCAACTTCCTGAAGGGACAAAAATGCCGACAACATCCCTGCACTTGTGCTGGAAGACTGATAACAGACCATTACGAGAGGGGAAGTAATCATGACTATCTTGGAGCTTCTGTTCGGTGAACTTTAACGGAAGATTTGGGAATGAGAAATGCAAAATTTGTGTGCTGGGTTCTGACTGACCAGGAAAAAGAGCGTTGAGGGGAAACATGGTGCGCTGTGAAAAGACAGCTCCAGAGCAACCACACTTTTCCTCAAGCGTTACTGGGGAAGACACGTGGGAAGACAGAACCCCGAAAGCCAAACATCAGGCAAGCCAGTGGAAGACGCCATCACCTCACCCACAAAAGGCTTGTCAAGGGAAATCAACGAGCCAGGCCATGCTCCTTTGTTTGTGTTTTGGTGGGAGGTGGGTAGTGGAGTTGGTTCCACCAGGTCAGACTTTTAATTCCGCTTTCTATTTAGAGATTCTGAAAAGATCGCTCGACAGTGTGCAACAAAAAGACCTGCTTTGTGGCAGATGGGTGACTTGTTTTGCCACCACCATGACAATGCATCCGCTCACGTGTCATGTCGAGTGGGCCAAGTTTTGGCAAAAAATACCATGCCTCTCTTGCTCCATGGACCTTCCTCACCTGACCTGCGCCACGAGACTTCGTTTTGTTTCAGTGACTGAAGGGAGACATGAAAGGACAGCAATTTGATGATGGTGAGGAGGTGTAGAAAAACAAGAGAGAGGTGCTGCCCGCCATCCAAACAGATGAGTTTGAAAAATGTTTCCAAGAATGGAATAGCAGATTTGACAAATGTATTACGTGTAATGGAATGTACTTTGAAGGTGATAAGGTTGTTTAGTAAAAAAAATTTAAATACATAGCTTTGAAAAAATATTCTGGGTTTGGGGGAGTATCCCTTCATAATTAACTACAACAGAAATATTTCGAGTAGCAGAGAGCTTTACTTTTGTATTATGGAAAGGAGAACTTTGCAGGTCAATGATTGTTGGGTGCCATTGTGTCAGACTGATCCACAGTGACCCTATGCACAATGGAACAAAATATGGCTTTGGTCTGTACCATTTTCACAATTGTTCCCCTGCTTCACAATTGAGTCCATTGTTGCAGCTACTGTGTGAATCCACCTCCTTGCCGGTCTTCCTCTTTTTTGACACCATACTTCTTTACCAACATGATGTTCTTCCCCAGGGACTGGTTTCTCCTGACAACATGTTCGAAGTACATGATATGAGGTTTCTCCATCCTTGCCTCTAAGGAGAACCCCGGCAATACTTCTTGAAAACCAGGTCTGATTGTCCTTTTAGCAGTGCATGGTACTTTCGAAGATCCCCAGGATTAAAATTCAGGTACTTAAGGTTCTTCTCCAGTCTTTCTTATTCAATGTTCAACTTTCCCATGCATTTAGGCAACTGAAAGGAAAATGGCTCTGATCAGGTACACCTTAGTCCTGACTGTTACATCCTGGCTTTTTAATACTCTAAAGAGATATTCTGCAGCAGACTTACCTAACACAATAGGTATTTTGAACTCTTAACCTGATGCTGCCATGAGATTTAATTGATTATCTAAGCAAGACAAAATACTTGACAACTTCAATTTTATCTCCATTTATCTTTCATCTTCCTCAGCAAGCACTTCAAGTCTTCCTCACTTTTTGCAAGTAAGGTTGTGTCTCCTGCATATAGCAGATTGTTCACAAGCCTTCTACAAATACCACATTCTTATTCATATAAACTAGCTTCTCTGATGATTTGCTCAGCCTAAAAGATAGAAATGAAGCTGGAGATCACATGACAGAATTTTTCCAGACCAACAACAATTTGCTCATAGCATATATTGCAATATTGAAACTTTCTATGGACAAAATATTGGGTGATGAAGGCAGAATTAAAAAGAAAAGATGGAAAAAGTGGACAGAATTACTGTACCAAAAAGAACAAGTGGCATTCCACCATTTCCGGAGTTGCATTTGAGTAATAATCGAGGGTGTTGAAGGAAGAAGTTCAAGCTTTACTGAAAGCAGTAGCCCAAAACAAGGTTCCATGAATTATCTGGGAGAACTTACTACTTTATACCAGGACATTTGGAAGACAGCTACTTTGCCAATTGAGTGGAAGAGATGTATATTTGTATCCATTCCACAAAAAAAAGTGACTCAACAGAATGTTCAATTATATAACAATATTATCGACATCGCATGCAATAAAGTTTAGCTTAAGATCATGGAATATCATTGCTGGTGTCACAGATCTTGGTTCAAAATAGAGAATACCAGGAAGATGGTTTTTGTGTTTTATTGACTATGCCCAGTCATTCCACTCTGCAAATTATAACCAACCATGGATAATCTTGAGAAGATTCCAGAATACTTCAATGTATTCATGAGGAAATTGTACATGGATCAAGAGGGAACAGTATGAGGTAATACGGGATGGTTTAAAATCAGAAAAAGTGCATAATCATGTGGTATCTTCCCATCATATGTATTCAATCTCTATGCTGGGCAAAATAACCAGAGAAACTAAATTGTATGAAGAGGAATGTGGCATTAGGATTTGTGGAAGTCCTATTACTAACTTGTGAGATGCAGATGACACAAACTTGCATGCTTAAAGTGAGGAGCACTGGAAGCATTTGCTCATGAAGATCAAGGATTACAGCCTTCAGGGTAGATTAAAACTCAATGTAAATAAAGCTCAAATCCTTACAACTGGATCAATAGGTTACAGTATGATAACTGGAGAAAAGGTTTACATTGTCAATTATTTTACCTTACTTGGATCCACAATCTATATTCATGGAAGCAGAAGTTAAGAGCTCTCGAGATGAGTCATGTTAGGTAAAGGTGCTGCACAAGACCTCTTTAGAGTATTGAAAATCAAGCATGATAGTTTGAAGACTAAGGTACACCTGACCAAAGCCATAGTGTTTTCAATTGCTTATATGCATGTGAAAGTTCAACATTAAATAAGGAAGATCATAGAAGAATTGATTCATTTAAATTGTAGTGCTGGAGAAGGCTATTGAAAATACCATGGAGTGAAAGGACAAATTGGTTTCTCTTGGAAGAAGGTTGGCCAAGGTGTCCGCTAGAGACAAAAATGGGGAGACCTAGTCTTACATACTTTGGACACATTTCTGGGAGAGACCAATCTCTGGAGAAGGACATTGTGTTTGGTAAAGTAGAGGGGCAGCAAAAAAGCAGAAGACCCTCAAAGAGATCTATTGACACACTGAGCTCAGTCATATGAACTATTGTGAGGATGCTGCTGGACAGGGCAGTGTTCCATTTAGTAGTGCATAGGTAGCTGTGTTAGTCTGGGTAGACTAGAGAAACAAATTCATGGACACTCTCATATGTACAGGAAAGAGCTTTATATACAAGAATAGTTGAATATTGAGAAAACATCCTAGTCCAGTCCAGATCAAGCCCATAAGTCTGATATTAGCCCATGTGTCCGATATCAATCTATAAAGTCCTTTTTAGACTCATGAAACACATGCAATGACACCGAATGCAGGAAGATCATAGACCAGTGGGTGCAAAGTCTTGTGGTTCCAGTGCAGTTGAAGCATCTCAGCGCTGGCAGGGGTCTCCATGTGGCTCCTCCAGTTCACAGGGCATGGGGTCTATCAGCGTAGTGTCTTGTCAGTAAAGCATCTCTCAGGGAGTGAGTCTTGAGTCTTGTCAGTAGAGAGTCCCCAAGGGACTGAGCAGAGAGAGAGGTGTCTCCTGTCTTCAAGGAGGAAATATCCGACTTCTCAGGATCCTCAGGAGAAGGCCATGGCCACACAGAGGCCTCATTGACTATGACCTGATTGACAGACTAGACTCCACACTTTCACTCGTAAGCCTCTCCAGTCCAAAATTGACTCCAGATTATTTAACTACCACAGTGGCAATGGTTTGGAGCCAACTAGATGGCACCTAACAACAACAACATAGGCAAACTATTGAATGATGCAGGAAGCCTCAAAAGAAGATGGAAAGAGTACATAGTCACGGTACAAAAAGAGCAGGAGGTAGTATAGGAATAAGAACGATGGTGTTGAAGGAAGGAGTTCAAGCTTTACTGAAAGCAGTAGCCCAAAACAGGCCTCCAGTAATTGATGGGATAGAAATTGAAATATTATACCTAGATGATGAAACACTGGGAGCACTTACTAATCTATGCCAGAAAAATTGAAAGATAGCTATTTGGTCAATTGGCTTGAAGAGATGCATATTTTTACCCATTCCAAAGAAAGGTAACCCAACAGAATGCTCAAATTATAGAACTATATAATTGATATAACATACAAGTGAAATTTAGCTTAAGATCATTGAGTTAGTTAATTGTGCCAGCCTGGCCAATAATCACATGTGGTGCTGGTTGACAGGTGGAGGGATAAATGGGTGGTGAAGCCTCGCCTTTCTAGTTCTCGGGTCTCTTGTTTTGTGATGGTTGCATCAGGTGCAGCTGCCTTAGCAGTTCCCTGCTTCAGCTTGCAAGATGGATTTCCTACAAGACATCCCCAAGGAGAAGCTGCATGGATCTATCCCGATGCAGCCCTGGGTGCTGGAGCAGCCGTGTGGAGACCCCTGCTAGTGCTGAGATGCTTGTTCGTTCACTGACTCAGCTTTCCTCCTGCAGTCGGCATTATTGCCTCTGTTTTGTGAGGTGAAGGACTTTGTGGACTGCTGTTGGGTATGAGTTAATGTTGGACTTGTGGGCTTGGGCAGCATTGGGTTGGGATGTTTTCATGATACACGTTTTCTTTGCATAAAACTCTCTCTTATACGTGAGTTGCTGTGGATTTGTTTCTCCAAAGTACCTAGACTAATACAATCATCCAACAGAGGTTGCAGCAGTACCTTGACAGGGAGCTGCCAGAGGTTCGGGCTGGATTCAGAAGATGCGGAACAAAGGATATCATTGCTTGCATCAGATTGATCTTGGCTTAAAGCAGAGAATACCAGAAAGAAGTTTATTTGTGTTTTATTGACCCTTCTAATGCATTTGACTCTGTGGACCATAACAGATGAGTAAACTTGAGAAGAATGGGAATTCCAGAACATTTCATTGTGCTTATTTAGAATATGTTTATGGATCAAGAGACAGTTATGGAAACAAGAAATGGAATATTGAATAGATTAAAATCAGGAAAGGTGTGAGTCAGGTTGTATCCTCTCACTGTACTTGTTCAATCTATATGCAAATCATCATTTAAGACCAATCAAGACCATTCCTTCCTTTTGGTTTTCAATCTCATTGGAATGTGTGCATTCCAATCTACAATCATTATCAATATATCTTCATTGCAAGTTTGATCAATTTCCAATTGAAGATGTTTATAGATGGCTGCAGTTTAATTAGTAGCTTTTTTGATTGTTGCATAAATTTGAATTAAAGTTGTATTGATTGGATTTCCTTGAAGGTAGATAGATAGAATTCTATCAAAGACAGCATTGTACATAAAGATTGATTTGGAAGTGCCTCTTTTGACAACGAATGCTGCCATTTCTAGATATTTGTCATTCCCAGCATGGTAAGTTATATGATTTTCTGATTCAAAATGGATAATACCAGTCCATTTCAGCTCACTAATGCATAGAATATCGATCTTTGTGTGCTTCATTTAATTTTTGATGACTTCCATTTTTCTTGGATTCATACTGAGAACAGTGCTTGTTTTGATTATTAGTAGATTTTGCAGCAATTTCTCCTTACCTTCCATAGTTCCTTTGGTTTGTCATCACTTTACTATGATTTCCTTTCGTTAACCTGTAGTTTATCATTTAGGTATCAAGAAAGAAATTAAGTTAGAAGAGTATAACATGAAAACTTACAGGTTTTTAGAAAGTTCTGAGCCATCATTTGACCATTTCCATGAGTGATATTTTCCTATTTTATATGATCCAGTCCAATAACAGTGATGAGTCTGTGCTTCAATGAAGTACTGTGGAAAAATTAAAATCATGATTATCACTCATAAAGGCAGGGAAAGCATTTAGCCTACACAGGACTCAGAAAATACTGACCTGACTTATCACCAAGCATCCCCCTCGATGATAAAGAAGGCAGAAACATCTCCATTGTGTAGATTAGAAATGGAAGTGCAAATATCTTAATGACTAAAGCACTCTTTAAAAGACTAAAATGATCAGAAAGGGAGTAGTAAACATTTAATTATATAGATGAGAAAATTTCCACATATACCCCCAATTTGAGGGTCTTCCCATTCCTCTTTCTTAATATAGAAATATATGTAAACATACTTCAGAGGTATTATCCACCATGGATTTAAGTTGAGAACCACATGTTTGGGAGAGGCACAAGAATCGGAAGGAGTGAAATATGTGTATGAATAAATAAATGTAATGGTATAACCAAAGTAAAAACAAAACTCGCTGCCATTGAGTGTATTCTAAATATATGGAGCCTTGATGATATAGTGGTTATGCGTTGGCTGATTCGCATGGTCAGTAGTACAAAACCACCAGCAGCTCTGCAGGAGAAAGACGGCTTAATACTCCCATAAATAGTGACAGTTTCAGAAACTCACAGGGGTTTCTGGGACTAACCTTGACTTGGTAGCAATGAGTTGAGCTGAGTTGAGAGTGAACTTTTAAGACAGACAAACCTGTTCCAGTGGGTTTCTGAGACTCTAACTCTGCACCTGAGTAGGAAGAAAGTTTCTTCTTTCAAAGTACTGACCTAGAGGTTAGTAACCCAATGCATAACCAACTACACCACTAGGGCTTGTCCTACATAGAGTAATTCTGAGTAATTAACAACCTGAATAAATAAATAAATTAATAAAGGTGTCCTATTGTTGAAGCCATGTTAATAATGTCTTGTGAGTGAAGGATTATGAATAATCTTATTTGGGCAACCAACAAGTAAAAATTATGAAAAAAAATGACTGCTATAAATAGTTAATAAAAAAAGTACAGAAATTTGACAAAGGGGGTAATTTGATATTTTCATGGGAAAGAGCATACACTTTAATGGAAAAATTTTAAACATAGACAGAAATGGAATAATTGGGGAATATGATAAATAAGGATAGTATAGTAGAGGAAATTGAGGTCCATTTTCTATTCCCTGTTCAATAAATGACAAATCAGAACTTCTATTATTATTATTGAAATTTTCAGTTTCATTGGAAAATCATTACCCCCCCCACAAAGATAAATAGGTCTTGCATTTGTAGGATGAGGAATAAAAATATAAGGGGATTTGTAAGCACATTTATTATTTCCATGTAAAATAAAGATAAGACATTCTTCTCAGGTATAATTGATAATTTCTAAAACATATTAAATACCTAAAATAACTTTAATTTTCTCTGATTATAGTCCATTTAGTAAACATAATTCATTTTAACAAATTTAAAATTACCGCAAATAATCATAATATTGACCTTCTATTGAAATAATTCATGTTCTTGATTTTATAAAATGGATCGAAACTTCCAAAGCCTTTATGAATGCAAAAGACAGGATACGGAAGGCTCAAAAGAAAAAAGTACTATAGGTATGTATTGAATGCTACTAATTCAGCTTCTCTAATGTTCTGCTCAGCATGTAGATTGAACTAGTATACTGAGAAGTTACAACCCTGACACACACCTTTCTTGATTTTAAACCATGCAGTTTTCCCTTATTCTGTTCCCACAACTATCTCTTGATCCACATACACGTTCAGAATGAGCACAATGAAGTGTTTTGGAATTCCCATTCTTCTCAAGGTTGTCCACATGTTATTATGGTCCACACAGTGGAATGCCTTTCCATAGTCAAGGAAACACAAGTAAACATCTTTCTGGTATTCTTTGCTTTCAGCCAAGACCTCCCTGACTTCAGCAATGTACCCCTAGTTCTATATTCTCTTCTGAATTTGACTTGAACTTCTGGCCGTTCCCTGTCAATGTGCTGTTACAACGGCTGTTGGGCAATCGTAAGTAAAAGTCTACCTGTATGCCATATCAAGATAGCATTCCATAGTTTGAGCAGGCTGCTAGGTCACTTTTCTTTGGAATAGGGAAAAATATTCCAACCTTTAGTCAGGGAGTTGTCATCCAAACTTCCTGGCATAGATGAGTGAGTGTTTCCAGTGCTTCTTCGGCTTACTGAAACATTTCGATGTGTATTCTGCACCCCTATAGAACAAGGTAGAACTGTACTTTTGGTTTCCTTGACTGTAATTCTTTACTTGAGTAGAAAGCCTCTACTTTCTCCTGCTAAGAGGCTATTGGTTTCAAACCGCTGACCTTGTGGTTAACAGCCCAATGAGAAACTAATTCACTACCAGGACTTCATGAAGATGGTGGTAGTTAAATCCAAAATGATTCCAAGTATTTCTAGTGTCTTTTGCAGGGCATAATTGCCTACAGTTAAGTAAAATTGTTCTAGGTCATTTCCCTTTCTTTCCAGACAATGTAGAAAATTCCAAGATAGTTTACAAAGAAAACCTGTATGCAAGATACATGCCTTTAAATGCATATAATTTTTAAAACATCATATTTGTAATGACATAGCTGAGCCTAGGTCCTAAGTTTCATGGCTTAAAAATCAATCACACACACACAACATATATTTCTACTTCATTAAGATATAATTTACTTATCAATTCCATGTTTAAAGTTTTGAGGTACTTCTGTATTCCAAATGGACTAAAAAAAATTATAATACCCCCCAAGCCTAGTAATGGATGAGGGTCTTTCCTGATGTAAGTTAATATATAATACTGTGTATCTTTTAGTTATAGCTACACTTGTGAGTGTGAAGTAGTATCTCATAATAGTTTTAATTGGCATTTCCTAGTGACTAATGGTGTTCAGAGTTTTCTTCTCCAGTAAAGAATTACAGTCTTGGAAACTCACACGAGCAATTCTCCCCTTCCTTATAGCATGGCTCTCATTCAGTGTCCACTCAAAGGCAATGAGGTTGGGTTTGTTTGTTTAATGATGCTGAGCACCTTTGCATGTGCTTACAGGAAATTTCTATGTCTTCACAAGAGAAATATGTAATCAAAATTTTAATTGCATTGTTTCTTATCATTGAATTGTAAGATTTGTTTATATAGTGAAGATCATTATGACATACTTTTTTCCACTTTGGGAATTGTATTTTCACTTTTGATTATATATTTTGAATCACAAAAGTTCCTAATTTTAGGAACTTTTATCTTTATGCTTGTGTATTTTGTGTCGTGTCTACAGAACCAAAGTCCAAACTAAAGTCACCAGAGTGACATCCATTTTGTCTTCTGAGAGTTTTTAAGTCTTAGTCTTTGATCAATTTTGAGTTGATTTTTATATATAATTTGAAGTTAGCACATTATCTTTGAATTTATTTAGGTTTTTAAATTTTTCAACAATCTTTTGCAGTTTTTAGTCAATATACTTTTCATTCTTTAGTTAAAGTTTTGTTACTTATACTATTTTATAATAATGGTGTTTTCTTAACTTATTTCAAGTTGTTCATTACTAATGTATAGAAAAACAACTAATTAAAGTACATTGGTCCTTTAACGTGTAACCTTCATAGATGTGTTTTTTAGTTCTCATAGTTTTTCACTGAATTACTTAAAATTTTCTATAAACAACATAATGCTATCTTATACAGTTGCCTTTTATGTCCTCATATCCCATTTGGTCTAAACAATATTGCAAGCCACTGTTGAATAACAATGTCAAGAGAAGTTACCTACTACTTGTTTTTCCTGATCTTTAGAGGAAAACTTTGTCATCATTAAGTACAACAATAGCTGCAAATTGTTCTAGCTACCCTCTATTAGATTAAGAAAGCTCCTAATTTATTGAGTGTTTGTTGAATCTTTTCCTACTTTGTTGAATATATATATTTTTATCATGAAGAAGTATTTGTCTTTAAAGCTTCTGTGCTTTACGGATGATTATTTGGCTCTTATTTATCCTATCAATACGGTTAATTACATTTTAAAAACTTTCAGATGTTAAATTCACTTTGTTTTTGTTTTTAAAAAAAATTCACTTTGTATTTTATGGATGTACATAAGCATTTAAACATAGTTTTATTGAGCTAGTTAACATATCACACAATTCAATAGTTTGACCACATTAATATGGGCTATAATCATAACCACAATCAACTTGGGAATCTTTATGTGTTACTTTTTTTCTATTTGGAAAAGCTAATGTGTTACTGCATATATATGTGAGGATCTCTTCATGTTCCTTTATTCATTTATTTTCTGTTCATCTTATATACTCTTTTGATCTAGTTTCAATTGTGCTTATCCAGCTCAGATCTATCAGTTGAGCCTTTCCACTAGGTTTAATATTTCTATTTTTGCCCTTTATAATTAAAGACGCTCCTTGATCTTTGTCCTAAAATCTCTTTACTGATATTCTGTATTTAGGAGAAAAAATTAATGTCCATTATTATTTATACCACATTGCTTAAATATACTTTCTCTTTTGTTCATTGAAAATGAACAATTTTGTGTTAGATTAATCTTTCATTAACAAATTATACTGCCTTTTCTTGTTCTGGTTTATGGGTTATACTTTGCTGTTTCTTTATATTTCTAGTAAGTTTTTGTTGAAAACTAATATTTAGAAAATTGTAACAAATTTGGATACTGATCTAGTCAGTTTTTAATTTTTGTTGCAAACCTCTGTTGTTATTTGCCTAATTTTTGTTTTCCTTTGCATTGTTATCTTCCTTAACACTAATATACACAACCTACCTTTAGAATGTAGTAAATAAATTATGATTACTTGATATATCATGTCCTACTTCATTATTTTAGAAATATGGTCCCAGTAATCTTGATAGTTAGAATGTATCCTCTTCACTTTCCTCTATTTTATCAATCTATAAGCTAAGAGGAAAATTAAAGTAATTATTAGATAAAGTCTTTATGAACTTCCACTCTATTAATGATCTTACTCATATACATTCACCCCTCTTTGTCCTAAGAGCACCACATGATTGTTTTTATTTGCTGCTCATCTACATTACTCTAATTACATCCTCCCTTACCACAAATGAATAGTTTGAAAACAGAAATTCATATTTGTCTTTATTCTATCATTTTAATTCTAGGTCTTTTTATTACTCCATTAAAATATTGTCGGTACATAAGATGTGGAAGTGAAATTCATATACAAAGAAGAGATGTCTAAAAGCATAACAATGAAAGTGTCAATGACTTTGAATATTCGTACACATATCAAAATTGTATCTTTTTGTCAATCCCACATTATACTTGTACATGAGCTTAAAATGTTGAACAAAGTTTTCCAGAGTCATTGGGCAAACCCACTAGAGAGGAAATGACTGGGCAACATAACTCAAGAAGACACACACCCGTATAAAAATCAAGCTCTCACAGAGAAACCATCCAACACAGGTATATACACACAGCTTAAAAACTGAGACAAAGCCGGGCTGTCAAAAGATATAGTGTCTGGGGTCTTAAAGGCTTGAAGATAAACAAGCTGCCATCTAGCTGAGAAACAACAAAGTAAGGGGAGATTGGGGGTAGAAAGTGGGAACTGATCACAATGACCTACCTATAACCCAGTGGGATGGACGATGGACAAGGGAAGGGGGTGGGGGGAAACATTGGACAGTGCAAGACATGAAAAAATAATAATTTGTAAATTATCAAGGGTTCATGAGGGAGGGAGGAGAAGGAAGAGGAAAAAAATGAGGAGCTGATACCAAGGGCTTAGGTGGAGAGAAAATGCTTTGAAAACAATGATGGCAACATAAGTACAAGTGTACTTGAGACAATGGATGTATGTAAGGACTTTGATAAGAGTTGTATGAGCCCCCAATAAAATGATTTAAAAAACAAAACAAAAACAAAACCTGAGACCAGAAAGTATCTTCTCTATTGCCATTTATCATCTAAATGAAGAATTGAAATTTTCTTATATAGTAAATTAATTTTATAGTCCAGCTATTATTGTGATTTAGTTGAAAAAATTAATAAAATCAGGGATTTTTAAATATTTGGTTTACCTAGTATATTTAAATTAATAGATTTCAAAATAGCACTTCTACAAAAATATAATTGCTTGATAATATTCCTGAAAGGCTCATTATATCATTTATTATGACTATATTGTAGAGATAGTAAGACCGGTCTGTTTGTACCTATAGGTTTCACTCAATTGAGTAAAATAGAGAATATAGAAAAATCATTCTTGTGGGTAGTCCTCTCGTTAGAGGTTGCAAGGGAAATCATCAGTTTTTTTAATCAATCATCCCTAGAGATGTCTAATGGTAGTGTACATGAAATTGGAGGGATAGAAGTAAATGGGGTCTGTTCCCAGATCCAGGCTCTTTCCACAGAATACAAATGGAGCCCAGAAGTCCCATAAAATAAGGCATTTTCAAGGATGATAGCAAGAGCATTCCTGATCCTCTCAGACTGAAACCCCTTCTCTCAGGAAGACATTGAATGGTGTCTTTGAACCCCTTCCCCCGCTCCTCCAGGAAATGAAATCAGCATATTGCAACATGCATGGTCATGTTATGGAAAGAACTGTTATTATTTTTCATGTGAAGCAAAGACATTTGAAGAGAGTAAGAAATCATGCAAGGAAATGAGCTCCACACTTGCTAAAATAGAAGATGAAAAAGAAGTGGTGATGTATAATTTCTATTTTCCATCACATGCCTTACATATCTTTCATAATTTGTTGTCTAGTTTGTAATGACATTTAGTGCTTAGCAAACCTTATAGTTATGAATTGATTGAAGTAGGTTTATATCAAGAAGTATAAATAAAAAGTTAAAATACAGACTTTCACAGTATAGTCTGTGTACATTCAAACATTAAGTAATATAAATATTATTTTTCCAAATATACCACAGAATCTTAAGGAAAACAGTATATTTCAATCAAATAATTCCATGGAAATTTACTTTAAGTCTATGAGAAAAATTATAACACCATTTATAAAATAAAAAAGATTTTAAAAACCACTGAATAAAAAAGATAATCCTAAAAATATATAAATAATAATTCCATATAGACATAAAATTAAAGAAAATTATTTCTAACTTTCATTCATATTTGATTGTAATAAAACTAAATTTCAATCTATAATAAGTGGTTATTAAAACTCTATTCACCTTAACTTAATAATCAAATTTAATGAGAGTGTTCCTGATATTTTTCTCAGGTAAGTAATATAGACTTTGTGGAAGGCAATAGTCAGGGATGCATTGTGTACATTACCTAGCGTTATTGTAGAAACATTAGAAAATAAGGGAAGAGTGCTTACCATCTAGCATTTAACTTTTGGGAAATGTCTGTACCCTAAATTAATTTGTTTACTTTAAAATAGTTTGATAGACCTTTGGATTTCAGAAAAACACTGTAAACGTTTTAATTAGGAATCATTCTATTGATTACCCATTAAAATGGGCAAACTCTATCCACTTTGAAATAGAGGAATTAACCCAGGATACATATATACCAGAAAAACCTAAAAATAATCTTCGAAGTCTAGAAGATAATGCTTTCCTAGAGAGTGCCTTCATTGAAAATATAACCAGCTGTTTACTCTGAAAACCGAATGTCACACTTTATGTCTAGATCCACATATGGAGTCTGATGTGGTGGTTAGCAGTTCAAAATATAACTGACCATGAGATCAGACATGAAACAAAAATATAAATCTATTTCATAATATAACACATTTATAACCCAAAGTATATACCAGAATTTATCTATGCCCCAGTCATTGAACCATGGCAATGTTTTGATAATAAATTAAGAAATTGATATCCTGAGCCTAAATGAAAATAATTAAACTAATAAATTGCTTTATTTTAAGTCTAATCTATGACTCCGTATTTAATAACATATCAACATCTAAGATTTAATTACTTCATGACTTAAATATTATTGGGATAATGTTGAGCTTTAAACTAATCGAAAGTTTTGTTTCAATAATAAAATATGCATGTGGTTATGAATTTAATTTGAAAAGCAGAGAAATATTTTTACTCATAGAATATATTTCTTTCTTTACAGAGCTTAATTCAAAGCCAAATCCGTTATTTGTTTTTGATTGCACTGTCCCAGGAAGGATCCAACAGTCGCTGGACATGGGGAGATAGATTATCACCTTCTCCCAAATTGCAAGCTTCTAGAACAGATACTATCCAACTCTGTCCACCAGTCTGTCAATCCGTTGTCCTGTGGTGACGTGTGTGTTGTTGTGATGCTGGAAGCTAGGCTACAGGAACAATTGCAGGGATGATAGGACCGGACAGTGCTTAGTTCTGTTGTACATTGGGTCTCTATGAATTGCAACCGACTTGATGGTACCCAACACCAACATTGAACTCTATAGTTGGTACTAAACAACTGACTGAAAGCTTGGATGGTTTAAATACCAAGAAGTTACTCTGCAGACAGGGCTGGTGATGTAGTTCAGAATATCACAGTCTTGAAAATTTTTATGGAATATAAGTTTTACAGCACACACATTGGGTTGTCATTGTTACTGTTATTATTAGGTACCAATGGATTTGACTCCATGGCAATGAGCTTTCCTGTCAGAGGAGAAAGACAACTGATCAAGCTAGTTTCTGATTCATCCACTGATACGCTTTTTGTTTCAAGTCATTGATCGCAGTCTGTAAACTGTGATGACAATGAAAATAACTTCAGAGAGCCAAAAAAAAAAAAAAGACATCGAGGACAGTGTACATAAAGAAAGGAAACAATTATTTAAAAGGTGGAAAAAAGAATAGGGAAAAATAAACATCAGAAAATACTCTAGAATGTAGAGGAGCTAAAGCAAATGAAAGAATGGAGAGGCTAAAAAACAAAACAAAATGTTTCACAGGTGGTTAAAGAATGCAAATAAAATATTACAATTAAATGTGTAAGGACCTGGGTTTAAACGCCAAAAGGAAAGGACACACTCAATATTTATTAAGCTAGGAGACCTGAAGAGAAAAATCAAGTGTCAGGTCTCAATGTTGAAACATGGTGTGGGCAGAACATTGAAAGACACAAGGGCACCAAAAGAAACTGTGAGGAATATAATGAGCCAGTGTGTCAGAGTGAACTGGATATCGTTCACCTTTTTCAGATGCAAGTATAAGTTCATGAACTCACTGTAATGAACAAAGAAGTCTAAGCTGTAGTGGGCACACTGAGTGGCTCTGGTGAAAAATGAAGCTGCAGGAGTTGTCAGAAAAGCAATGGAAATGTATCAATAAATGGATGCAGGGCTGATTGCACTCATTATTCCATGTCAAGAAATAAGGAGAAAGCTAAATGACCTATCAACTAGAATTCCATATTTATGCCCATTCCAAAGAAAATCAATCCAGCAGAAATTATCAAACAATAGCATGGCATCACATGAAACTAAGCTTTTACAAAAAACAATTCAAAAATAATTGCAGCAGTATATCAACAGAGACCTGCTTGAAATTCAAGCCATGTTCAGAAGAGGAAATGGAGTTAAAGATATCATTGTTTATATCAGATAAGTGTTGGCTGATTGTGTCAAAACAGACTGAGTAGACCATGAAAAATTATGGGATCATCGTTAGTCAAAAGCAATTTGGTAACAACTGGCTCATGCTTTTATATTTTAAGATTAATTCTATAGTCACAAATTCCCATTAGTATTCTTCACAAATAATGTCTATATTGATATTAATGCAAACATATCTATACATCATATTAACATGACCATACACACACATATAAAGTATCTAAGCTCAACTACAGAGACAAATTCTTGAAAACAGAGGGACATGAAAAAATAAGAATAATTTATCAATTATTAAGGGTTTGTGAGGGAGCATGGGGGAGGAAGCAGAAAATGAGGAGCTGATACCAAGGGCTCAAGTAGAAAGAAAATGTTTTGAGAATGATGATGGCAACAAATGCACAAATGTGCTTGACACAATGGATAGATGTATGGATTGAGATAAAAGCTGTAGGAGCCCCCAATAAAATAATTTGTAATCCTTTTATTAGGAGCTCATACAACTCTTATCACGATCCATACATCCATCCATTGTGTAAAGCACATTTGTACATTCATTGCCCTCATCATTCTCAAAACATTTCCTCTCCACTTAAACCCTTGGCATCAGGTCCTCATTTTTCCCCCTCCCTCCACGCTCCCCCCTCCCTCATGAGCTGTTGATAATTTATAAATTATTACTTTGTCATATCTTGCCCTGTACGACGTCTCCCTTCACCCACTGTTCAGTTGTCCGTCCCCCAGGGAGGAGGTCACATGTAGATCAATAAAATAATTTTTAAAAAGACAGCAGAGGAAAGCTCTTTGTCTGCCTTAGTTCATATACACATTGCTTTCTTTGGGCTTTGTTTAATTTTGTTTTTTTTGTGAATTGGGAAGAAGCCTGGGGGCATCATGGGTTGCACACTGTGCTGCCAAACCACAAGTTCAATGATACCAGTCCTCCCCGTGTGAGAGAAGTGGCTCTCACTCCATTCATGATATACAGCCTTGGAATCCCAGAGGATCACTGATGAGTCAAAATTGACTTGTTGGCAGTGAGCTTTCTTGTTGGAGAAAAAGGACAACAGAGCAAGTCAGTTTTAGATTTATCTATCTATCTATCTATCTATCTATCTATCTATCTATCTATCTATCTATCTATTTATTTATTTTCCTTTTTTTATCGTTTTATTAGAGGCTCATACAACTCTTATCACAATCCATACATACATCAATTGTGTAAAGCACATTTGTACATTCATTGCCCTCATCATTCTCAAAACATTTGCTCTCCACTTACGCCCCGGGCATCAGGTCCTCATATTTTCTCCTCCCTCCCTGTTACCCCCTCCATCATGAGCCCTTGATAATTTATAAATTATTATTTTGTCATTTCTTGCCCTGTCCGACGTCTCCCTTCACCCACTTTTCTGTTGTTTGTCCCCCAGGGAGGAGGTCACATGTGGATCCTTGGAATCGGTTCATTTAGTGATACACATTTTGTTTCCAGTTATTGATTGTAATCCCTGAGCTGTAAAAGCACTTATCCCACATCCTCCATGTGTTTGCCGTTCCCATTCCTCCTTCTTCCACACAGGGAGCGTGACTTCTCAATTTCATTTCCATGTCTCAATTTTTCATAAGATGCTCCAGAAATGAATAAATATATGTTTATATAATACATGATCTACTTTGTTTTAGTTTTTCTTCAAGTGTCTGGAAAGAGTCAAATGGTGGACACTGTGGACGTATATCAGCAACAAAGATATCTCCTTTTGACTGTTCAAAAACCAGTCTCTACATTTGTAAGAAGAAAGCGACTTTTTCTCTTACCTAACAAGGAGAACAGTTGGAATAACAACAGCAAACCCATCGAGAAAATATGAAATGTTTTTACTTATCATAATACAGACTCTTTGAAGTTTCAGAGTCAACAAATCTCATGTCAGAGAATCTTTCCTCTTTTATTGACTGTATCTATATTCTAGCTTCTGGTGGAGATGGACATATGAGATGCACGGGAACTATGACTTCAACCCCTCTTGCATCTCAACTGCTTAATAATATCAGTGATACAGTATTGCAACAAGAGAATACAATTGTTTGGGATAAATAGGAGGAAGCAGAGTTCTCTATATGCTGTTTCTGTAATTTATACATTGAGCAAGCAATTCTTTAAACTTCAGTCACTATGGTATACATTTTGACTGGGAACAAATGCCAATAGTAATCAAAGTAATTATCTGTGTCGATTGTGTGTGTATTTAGTTTGGCTCCTTACTTCTCCAGAGAAAGGCATGATGATAGACCAGGAAGAGAATATAAAATAAAATCAGCTCTAAGTTTGTGACCCGCTCGCTACCACATCTATGTGCTCACTTCCAAACCCAAACTGCCACCCTATTTTCCAAAGTGACAGTGCTGTTTTCCATTCCCACTAGCACTATATGAGAATTCTATTGGTTTGCATCCTGCAAACATTTAATAATGCCAGTCATGTTAGGCTAGATCCTTCAGAGAAGCAAAACCAATACCCCTTTAGATGTATTTTGAAAGAAATTCAGGTCAAGAAATGGCTCACCTGATTGTAGAAGTGGTAGGAATCATCTAGTTCAAATCCATGGGTCAGATGTTAGACTGGAGACTTCTCCTGGCTCTTGTAGCTGCAGGGAGTGATGAACCAAGAATAGGAAGACAACAGTTTGGTGGATACAAAGTAGAACAAATCCAAGATCAGTAGTCTGCTGATGGTTCCTGGGATTGGCAGGCAATATAGCAATGCAAACAAGATGCAGGATCCGGATCCAACATAATTGTGAAATATTCCATGAATCATCTTTCAAAGGAGCAGACATCACTCCTGAGGATTCTTTCTTCCAATTTTTTTGTGACCGGATCAAGTGGGCTGTACTCCACCACACTTTTGATTATGTTATGTTAGATCCCATCATAGAGTTAATTATATTATACTAGATCACGTCATTAGAGATTACTGCCAAACTAACTGGAAACTTGACCCAGCCAACTTGACACAAAAACTATCACACTAATTTTAAAAATCATGATTAATATAAGTGTGTAGTGAAATTTTACGATGGTTTTAACTTGTATTTCTCTAATGAATAACTGATGTTGGTTATGTTCTCATGTTTTTACTGATTTTTAATTGATTTGTCTATAATCCATATATCTCTATGGTGAAATATTTATTCAAATGAATTGTCCATATTTATGGGATTTTCTGTTTCTATGAGAGTTCTTCATATGTTCAAGATACTAGTACTTGATCAAAGGTGTTTTATATATTTAGTATTGCAGTTAATCATTCACTAAGATCTTTAGTGAAGTGGCTTTTTAATTAGATGAGGGACAATTAAATTTTTTCATTATTTGTACTTTTTATGTCTTAAGAAGTCTTTAAATTTATTTTCTCTTTTAAAAAATTTATTCTCTTATGTGTTCTTCTAGAAGTTTTGTGTTTACATTAAATTTTATGCTCCATGTCAAGTTCACTTTTATATATACAGCAGAATATAAATCAAGGTTCCCTATAAGGTATTTATTAATTTAGTTACTGCCTTCATAAAACTACTGATCCTGGCTTCTCTATACAGAAAAACACATTAAGCAATACAAAACAAAATTTGACCAGCAATAATGACCATATAAAATAGAGGAAGGTCTCAATCCAGGCAATAGCAAAGAATATTAAAATTTTAGGATACATTAAAAATGGTTACAAAGGGATAGTTGACAGTCAGAGGCTGGCAGCTGTGCCTCGGCCCTGGGGGCAGCTGCCACCCTTACTAAAGAAGCTCTCAAACTAAGAGAGCCTATCCAGACGGTATCTACCCACAAACTTCAGAACCTTCTCTCACACCAAGTCCTGTCTTTAATGTCTCCCAACCGCCTACAAAAATGGCCTCCTCTCTGGGGGACGGGCACAGCGGGGTGGGTGAGGGGAGGCGCCGGACAGTGTAATGTAAGATACAAGAATAATTTATAAATTATTAGGGGTGCATGGGGGAAAGGGGAGGGGGAAGGGAAGGTGGGGGGGAAGGAAGATGAGCGGATTCCGGGAACCCAGGAGGCAAGAGAATTTTGGGAACGATGAGGGCAACAAATGTATAGATGTGCTTTACACAATTGATCTATGTATTCTGATAAATTGTATGAGCCCCAATAAATTGATTAATTAAAAAAAAAATCCACCTTATGTTTATTGAAAATTCTAACATAACCCTGCTCCAGGCTCCCTCTCTAAACCCAGCAACTCTCCTGCCTCAGCTCCTGGACTCGCCAGAACCTAGCGGTCATTCCTGCCTGCACGCGGTTGAAGAACTAACACTAGGTCGACCTAAACTTTCAGATCAGCCCTATCCTGATCCAGATCTAACTTTGATTGTTGAAATTCTATCTCTGTTCTGCGTGTCTGTCTCCACCCTCTTATCTTGGTGCCGACAGGAGGGGCCCCTGTGCCGCCCCGGCCCTCCTCTGGCCAGTGCGCAGCCCCATCCTCTGTTTTCAACCTCTCAGTAGCTATTGACAAGGTTATTCATTACAACTGCCAAAATTTATTATTTTATTTTATTTTTTTTAAATCATTTTATTAGGGGCTCATACAACTCTTATCACAATCCATACACACATCAATTGTGTAAAGCGCATTCGTGCATTCATTGCCGTCATCATTCTCAAAACATTTTCTCTCCACTTAAACCCTGGGCATCAGGTCCTCATTTTCCCCTCCCTCCCCACTACCCCCTCCCTCATGAGCCCTTGCTAATTTATAAATTGTTATTTTGTTGTATCTTGCCCTGTCCGATGTCTCCCTTCACCCACTTTTCTGTTGTCCGTCCCCCAGGGAGGAGGTCACATATAGTTCCTTGTAACTGGTTCCCTCTTTCCTACCTATAATGTTCTTTGTCTGATATGAGGGCTGTTCACATACCTAGCCCATGGACAGTGTGGATTCACTGGGGCATGTAGGGAGGGGTCTTGCAGGTGGAGTTTGGACTTTTACTATCATCCATAGCATTTTTCAAACTGAGTGTTTACAATTCAGGCACTGGTATCATTCCCTCCTCTGGATTGGGATCTTATGGACAATCCTTGGATCACACAGGTGTGGGAAACAGAAAGATTTCTCCCAAGTTGTCTCCCCCAGATATATCCCAAACTTAGCTGCTTGCTATACGTGGTCAATGACTATACACTTGGAGATCAACAGAAGTAGGTCAGGGGTTGTCCTCCCTAAGGGTTCTCAGCCATCCAGAGCAAGCAGTCACCACTGTTTATCCCACAAGTAGGGCCCACTCCCTTCTGATAAGGATAGTAGTAAATTGTTTCCCTGAAGGAGTGCCCAAGGAGATCAAGCCCACCCAAGGGTGACCAAGATTAGGTCGCCATCATGAATCTAGGTTCCGCTCATCTTGTCACATGCATACTTCTAGTCCCTCCCCTTCCTATCATGTGCACACTCCTAGCTCATCTCCTTCCTGTTAGACTATGCCCACTGTATATCCCTCTCCTATTGCTTGTATGCCTATTGTACAACCCCTTCCTGTGATGTGTGTGGTTATCCATAATCATGCCCCTAAGTAGATATAAGCCTTAGTGAGCAATAAAGTTGGGTTGGCCAGCTGTCTCCATCCCACCTCACCTTACCTCACCTCCGGACTCATCTTGGCCCACGCTATGCCCGGATCTGGCTGGTAAGATCATGGCCATCCAGGAGGTGGGCATGCTACTATGGAATATGTTTGACTCCGTTATTTCAATCTCTCCTCTACCTCATGCTCACTGTGACTTCACTCTAATCTTTATATATCTCAACCATATCATTGTGCCTATCACACCAGAGATTAGTTGCGGGCAACTGGCCCTCTTCCCACCCCCACAGGTTGGTGTGCTTCTTCTGTGTGAACTTAAGTAACTCCTCATTTAGATGGCTACTTGTTTTGAGAGAAGCCTAAATGACCTCAGACCCTAATTTTTTCCTGATAGCCAAGCACCATCTGATTTCTTCACCACATTTTTCATTGGCACTCATATCTTTAGTGATCTTCCCATGAGGGGCAGTACCGCACGGGCAGAGCCATGCCACAAGGACTAATTGTTCTTTTTAATATTTAATCATTTTATTTGGGGTTCTTACAGTTCTTATAATCCATACTTACATCCATAGTGTCAAGCACATTTGTAGATATATTGCCATCATCATTCTCAAATCATTTTCTTTCTACTTGAACCCTTGGTATCAGCTCAATTTTCCCCTCCCCAATCTTCCCTGTCTCATGAACTCTTGATCATTTTTTTTTTCATATCTTACACTGCCCGCTGTCTCCCTTCACCCACTTTTCTGTTGTTCATCCCCAGGGAGGGGGTTATATGGAGATCATTGTGATCAGTCTCCCCTTTCTTCACCCACCTCCCCCTTCCCTTCCTGGTATCTGTACTCTCATTATTGGTCCTGAGGGGTTTATCTGTCCTGGATTCCCTGTGTTGTGAACTCTTATCTGTACCAGTGTAGCTGGATTTGTGTACTGGTGTAGCTGGATTTGTAAGGTAGAATAGGGGTTATGATAGTGGAGGGGTGGGGGAATGAAGCATTAAAGAACCGATGTATGCTTCATTGGTGCTGTACTACACCCTGACTGGCTCATCTCTTCCTTTTGACCCTTCTGTAAGGGGATGCCCAATTGTCGACAGATGGGCTTTGGGTCTCCACTCCGCACTCCCCCCCTCATTCACATCAATATATTTTTTTGTTCTGAGTCTTTGATGCTATTGATACCTCATGATCACAGAGGCTGGTGTGCTTCTTCTATATGGACTTTGTTGCTTCTCAGCTAGATGGCTGCTTGTTTGTCTTTGACCCTTTAAGACCCCAGATGATCTATCTTTTGATAGCTTTGCTCCCCTTGCATGTCTTTAGCATTTCACACTATTGTGGTGGGGTCAGATCCGGTATAATTCCTGCACGGTGCCTTCAGTGTTGTCCCTCGTGGCGCTATGGGTCAGTGAGGGACATCATGTCTCACCGTGGGGCTGGCCCTATGGTCCTCTCTGTACATTGTCTGTTCTGAGTAGGAATATTGTCCACAGGGTTTGGTGAGCCAGGATGTGTTCTACTATCTCTCCTTCCCTCCTCCTTCCTGCCCTGATCAGAGGTGCCTCTCTCCCTGAGCTGTAGCTTCAGTTATGCTATCCCTTGAAGTTTATTCTTTTGGGGGTGGGGAGGGGTGTCCATGTATTTGGGATTGGGACTACAATCAAGTGATAGCTCAAAATTCATCACAGAACTATGATTTCCACTTTAATTTAGGTATTCTGAGCCTCTTTCATTGAGTGCATAGCTATTTATTCTGCAGTGTCTTTTGTTTAATTAATCCTTGCAACATTATAAAATGACCTTCCTTCTCTTAGGCTGGTTTTTGCTTTAACATCTACTTTTTAAGAAATTAATATTGCCAATCCTGCTCAATTTTTATTGCCATTAGCTTGATATAGCCTTCCTATATTTTGATTTTTAGCTTATTTTGGTAATCATAAAGAATGTGGTGACACCTGATGAACTGTGAAGAAAATAATCTGCAAGATAAATTTTAAATAAAAATAAGAAGCAAGCATATTATTTATGGTTATGTAGTATTTGTAAATATTATTTCCATGCATGTACTTTCCTAGAATATCTCTGTAATAAAAACTAAGAACAGAGGGGACTGGGCAAATGACAACAGCACGTGTTATGCTGTCTTATGGGGACTGTGACAGAGGACATTTCTGGGGTCACATGGTGGGAATGCAGCATGGTCTGAAACCCCCCAAGTGGTGCGAATCAAGAAGGGAGGATACCTGGGTAAACCATCTGGATGTGAAAACAATGGGACTGATGGTGAAGGGAGATGTCAGACATTGTAAGAGAGGACAAAATAATAATTGCTTGTAAATTATCAAGGGCTCATGAGGGAAGGTGGGGGACAGGGAGGTAGGGGAAAAATGAGGAACTGATGCCAAAGACTCATGTAAAAAGCAAATGTTTTGAGAATGATGATGGCAACAAATGTACAAATGTGCTTGACACAATGGATGTATGTATGGATTGTGATAAGCATTGTACAAGCCCCCAATAAAATGATTAAAAAGAAAAATAACTAAGAAACCAGTTACATGTTTGTGAGAAGGGGACTAAGTGATTAGAAGACAAGAATCAAAAGGTTAGTCACGGTTCATAATTTTTCACCTCTTCTATTTTAAGCTATGTGAATATATTACTTACCAATTCAAATGAATATAATTGAATATTGATAAAACATCAATATAGTATTTAATTCATTAACAATGAAGACATAATTTTTATGATGTGTTGATTCGATATTTTGAATAAATAACTAATACTTATATTGCTTGTGTTTATTTAATTTTACTACACATAAAATTTCTTATTTTTCATAACTGAGATAGTAATTCTGCATAAGTCATGTATAGCAAATTAATTGGAGTTATTAAAGTTTTCTTTACTAATGACTATTAAACAGTAAAAACCTTAAGACTTCAAATTTAGTATTGATTTCAAATAATTAGGTGGGGAAACTGACACAAATGAAATAATTTTTGTCAGTACAAACATGAATCATAATAATTATTGATGAGAAATATTCACATTTTGCATGAGGTTTTGACTTCTGTAGAATATTCCTGCATCAGAGAATATATTCATTTCAGGAAGCTACTCCTTCAGTATTATATTAGATAAAACATAAATATATTTATGTGTAATTATATGACATTATGTATTATTAATATTATGTAACATATATAAAATTTTCAGTATTTTACTATTAGTATATAAATTATAATAATTCAAAAAATCTGTATTAATGTAAATTCCTGTGTAAGTTTCCAGGGCTATGTGTACATCGATGGTTCCTAGAGTGAGTGATACCATTCCCTAAGGGGCATTGGGAAGATCCTGGGAAGGAGGGGGCGGTGGGCACAAGGAGGTGTTTGAAAAAGCAGATACCTACATTATACCCTTATAGGCTAGAATACAAAAAATTTTTAATTGCCAGGATGTGCTGAGCAAATTTTTGTGGTTGTTCTGAAAAAGGGTTCGTAGGCCAATTAACCCCTATTAAATCTTTATGGGAGCAAATGCCATGGGGAGATTGGTGGGCTTGAATATTCAACTTTTCAGTTAGCAGTCCAACACTTACCCAACAGTGTCAATCGTTTGAGAGATATATAGCAATCAAATCACGAGATACCATTGTTCAGTAAACTAATTGGTAGCATTAAAACAGAAGACAGTAAGGAAGTGATAAGAATATTGTTTGAGGTGGAAAGGTTATACAGATCAGACCTACATTTGTGAAATTATGGTAAAACTTTTGAAACTTTTTCAAAGAGTCTAACTGTAGTAAAACTTAACTAGATAATAACCTAATTTAACTTTATTCTTACACAGATGGGTATGGAGAGGGTACCTTCGAGGCTCCAATGCTAGCCACACTTTCAGGATAGGAAGTGTCTGTTTGCATGTCAAATATCAGTGACTGCTTTTCTCTGTAAGTCAAATGCTTTAGATACCACAATATTGCAATCTTGTAATATTAAGTGAGGGTAGAGAACATAGATTTCAAATGATAAAGTTAGACAAAACTTCCCCTAATATTCATGGATATAATCTTAAGTAATGATTTCAAGTACAAAATGTATTTGGGATAACTCACTAAACTGTAAAGTTCTCCTTATATAGGAATCCTGATAGTACTGAGATGGGTACATGTTGGACTTCTAATTGCAAGGTTGGCAGTTCAAACCCACAAGCTACTTATAGGGAAAAAATGGAAAATATCAGCTCCCCAAGCACTTACAGCCTCAGTGTGATCGGTCGGTTTATTGTGCCAACATGTCCAATGAACACATGTGGGATTAATTGAAGGGTGGGGAGATAAATGGCTCTGCGAGCCTCACCTTTCTTGGCTCTTGCTCGTTGATGATCAGACCAGTGTGCAGCTGCCTTAGCTTGTTCTTTGCCTCAATTTGCAAACTACACTACCTGTGGGACACCTAACCCATGGACTGTGTTGTTGTAGTTTGAGGTTTCTTCAAGACCTGCTTCGCCATGCTACTGGAGTATACGTTGCTTGAGCTGGGGCCTGTTGAACCTTGTCATTTGACTGACTGTTGGTGACCTGCTTTGCTCTTTGTTGCCTGTTGCCAGAGAGCCTGAATTGCTCTACAGTGGACTCTCCGGCAGCCCTCAAAATTTGAAGGACTGCCAGTGTATTAGCTGTCTCATGGAAGTGAGTTGCACTGAGCCATTTGTACTGTTTTATAGAGAGTTAACTGTTTATTTCCTATGACATATATATCTATATATCTCATTATGTCCTGGTTTTGTTTCTCTAGAGAAGCCTGTTTAAAACACTCAGTAACTCTACATAGGGTCACTGTAAGTCAGAACAGATTCAGTGGCAAGCGATTTGGGGTTATCATTTCAGTAACAGTCTTTTAAAAGGTAATTGTGATTTTTCTTCGTTAAACATTCTCAGTAACATTTTCTATTTATCTTCATATTCTCAAGAACTTAAACACTTCAGTGTTTACAGTTTCAGAAGGTTTTTTTTTTATCTCAATTACATTCTGTCTCATACTATTAAAAATTACTAAAAACTGATGCTGTTATTAGTTGAATGTCAAATCAGCCACCAGTCCATGACAATGTGTGTTGTAATAGAACTGTTACACAGTATAGGGTTTTCTTGGCTGTAATCCTACAAAACCAGATCACCCAGTATCTTCTTCTGTAGAACCAGTAAGTGTGTTCAAAGTGACTTGCACAACTGGACTATTTATCTATTGACTGATGCATGCTAAATTAGCATAAAGACAATAGACCACTCCTCTGAATTGTAGGATTACATAACAAAATATCCATGTGGTAGCCGGGGAACAGCAACAGTGCACTGATCCACCCAAGGGAAGGGTATTGTTTATATTTCCACAGGGAAAGAGGGACCAGACTTCAACTTGGTGCTCCAAGGTGTGAATGCAACATGCTGGCATGGAGTAGGGAACCAGTGGAGAGGTCTGAGGGGCTGGCCTCAATCCCAACTACGTGAACACCTGCCCCTC
>NW_022105855.1:4057888-4066343 GCF_000313985.2 Echinops telfairi
AAATAGGCTTACACATGTTTTTTGGCCACATTTTAAAAATTATGTAAATTATTGGTTTCTATTTCTTTCATGTTTTCTTTGAATAATTTGTGCTTTCTTGTTGATCTATAAGAATACTTTATTTGATCTTTATATTAAATTTTTATAGATTACTATCACCAGATTTGTCTTACTTTTCATAATTTTTCAAGAGTACTTCCATAAAGAGGAATTCTAAGTTCAGTGCAGTCATATTTGCCTGATTTTTAATGTAATTGGAGAGTTTTGCATGTTAAATACAAATTAGCACCCATTTTCTTGATAATTTTTACCCACTTAGAGATAGGTAGTCATTGAAATTTTTGCATTTTCATTTCTTATTTGAACATTGAAGTTATTTCTGGCTTCTTTATTTAGCATAGAACTGTTTGATGATAAATCTGATCAGAATCTTATGATTTTCCTCTGTAGAAAAAATGTTTTCATTGCATTTGTGAGTAATTCCAAATTTCCCATAGTACTCCATTTCAGCAAAGGTCAATTACTATTATTGGATTGCACTTTATAATAAAGGAAATTATTAACAGTGGAAATGGCTGAATGATGGCTCAGAACTTTGTAAAAACCTGTTAAGTTTTCAACGTATACTCGTCTGTCTTAATTTCCTTTTCAGCCACTAACCAAGAATGGGAAAGAATAGCAGAGTTATGACAAATCAAAGAAATCAAGTAAATTGCTATATAGCATATTAGAAGTCCATAAATGCTACGGAGTTCTATATAATACTTTAGATTTCCCTGGAGTAGCTGGTTGTGCATGGTGACGAGAAACAGATTTTAAAAATTAATAGAGTGGCCAGAGAATGCCTCCGTGAAATAATGACATCTGTTTAATGACTGGAGTAAGACAAGCGGGTTCTGTAGCTACCTGACAGATGAGTATGCTGTCAAGAGAACAACCTGGGTACTGAAACTGAGGGGAAAGCATGTTGAGCGTATTTGAGGAAATGGACGGTGACTTGTGATGCTCAAGAAGAATGAGCAAGAGGAGAGATCTTAGAAGTCAGAGGTGTAAGAAAGATATAAGAGAGCAATCAAATAAGGGTAGGCCTTTGCTTTTTTGAGGAGTGTAAAGAGAAGTTATTGGGGGATTTTTAGTATAAGATAGATAAGAATAGGATTGATTTCTTAAAGAGTTACCTTGCCTTCTCTTCTGAAATTAGGTTGTGGGTGTTGGAGGTGGTGGATAATAAATTGAGACGCTGGTAGTTAAGAATATATTGGAACTAACCAGGTGGGGAATGATGGTGGTTGGTTTAATATTAGCATAAGTAGTGTTGGTAAAATGTAGTCAGATTTCAGACATGCAATAAAAAGACACTTATATGTCTCTATGCATTTGTATATAATCCTCCAATACCTGCATAACATACATATTTAGTTAGTAAGCACTAACAAAGTTTTGGCTGTTAACTATTGGAGGATTATGCATGTTTAATATTTAATGTTAGGGTGGTAACATTTATTGAAGTTATTCTTTTCCTTGTGTGCTTCTCAGTGCCTTTAGTTACCTTGCCCATGTGTGCTGACTTCCCTCTTATTTTGTATCACCTTTCACTTCACCAGAGTGCAGAGGCACACCCAAATAATTAAATCTAACAAATTATCTCCACACACACTTACAGTAGTAAAAAGTAAAACAGACAGAAACAACACTAAACATGGCAAAATGCCGAAAAATAAAACAAAACAAAACTTCTAGTTTTCAGATCCTAAATTGCCTGCTCATTTTTGTCAATTCTCAGTCTCAAGGTTGCCTTTGGTGGTTTCCAGGGGATTTAGGCTAATGAATAAGAAAGCTGCCTTTTACAATCCAATTTCTATGATGTGAAGGAGAAAAGAACGTCTGAAAAGCTCAGCCCGTTCTCTTACTATGGGCCTCTTGTTGTCCCGGTGCAGGGTCCTTGCTTCAGGTAAATGTTGGAACTGGGTAGAGAGTCAAATTATAATGTCTTTTGTCAGGGAACCTACATATGGGCATATGCTAATAATCTCTTTTAGAAGAATTTATACTTTTCTAGTACCAGGGAATTGGAGATAAATTATTTCCAACATGTCCAGCTCTTCCATGATACTATTCAGCTTCAATTTCCCCCCACTCCTCCTCTGAGCTTATTAATTCATGGTCCTGGGTTCTGTGAACTACTGCAAAGGGCCAAAGGAACTCATGAAACCTTGCGGAATTTCCTCAAGCTGGTGGTGGGTGCTGTTCAGTCCAAAATTTGAAGGTCAGGCAGGCGTGATCCAAATGAAGCATCGATAGTTAGAAGCCAAGGTCTAGTCAACATTTTACAGATGCAAAATTATTGAATTATTTTCACTTTTCACTGAACATCATTCCTTCCATGTAAAGTAAAGAGAGGCCACATTCTGAGAGGGAGTATTGGCTTATAGATAATTTACTAAAAGTTTAAATAGTTATAATAACTTGCATTTTCTCTGATGGTACTACCTTTATTTAACATAATTCACTTTGTTATTTAAAGCTACATCAAATAATTATTGTAAATTGAAACTTCAGTTAGACAGGGTTCTCTAGAGAAACAAAATCAGGACACATGATTTTATATATATTTATATAGATAGATTTTATATATATTTATATAGATAGATAGATAGATAACATAAGAAATACACAGCTAATTAGTCTATGGAGCAATACAAGTGGCTCAGTGCAACTCACTTCCATGAAACAGCTAGCTAATACACTGACAGTCTTTCAAGTCTTGAGGGCCGCCAGATGCAAGTCAAGGAAACAGATAGCTGAGTGCTCTGTAGGCAGTCCATCCACAGACAGCAAATAGCAAGGCAGGTCACCAACAGTCAGCCAGATGACAGGGTCTGGCAGTCATTAGCTTAAGTGATGTACACACTAGCAGTGTGGTGAAGCAGGTTTCAAGGGAACCTTAAACTATAGTGACATGGTCCATGGGTTTAGTGTCCCACAGGTAGTGTAGCTCACAAGTTAAGGCAGAGAACTAGCTAAGGCAGCCACACACTGGTCTGATCATCAGAGAACAAGAGATGGAAAGGTGATGCTCACTGAGATTTTTATCTCTTTGCCCTTCAATTAAACTGCAATAGACATATCCCATATGTGTCTATTGGCCAGGTTGGCACACTAAGCCTACCTATCACAACATTGGAAATTATTTAGCAATAAAAATGGGCAAGGTGAACATGTATAAAACTTTAAAAATACAGAAAGACATTAAAAACCATAAATTATCAGAAGATTATATGAAAATAATGAATAGAAAGATTTAATATTATAAATCTTTTAAAAATCCTAGCATTGTTTTTCCTGGAACTTGATAATCTAATTTGTGGCAAAGTGTCAAGAATCACCAAACCACTTCTAAAATATAAGAATAAGATATTGTTTGGTATAATTAGTTTAATTATAGTTTAATTATACCACTATAGTTACATAGTATAAAAGCAATAGCAATTTAGACAGCTTACTACTGAAAGAAGACTAGATTAGTTGACTATTGGGAGAGAAAGAGAGAGACAAGCCAACACATATTGGGATTATGGAATTTGTAATCTTACTAATTATTTAGTAATTAGTAAAGCTTGGGAATCAACCAATCAACATTTACCCTAGACATAGCCTGTGATAAGTCTTATACCTTCTCTAGGTGAGTTCGGCAGGCATGGTTAAGACTTAGCTAAGGAGTAGTGATAAAACAAACTGTAGGTACTCAAAATGGACTAATATTGCCATATCTATAAATAATCATCCAACAAAGACTGTAAAAATATCAATTGCTCCCAGAACTTTTATACTCATTTCTTTCTGCACCTTTTAATCTCCATCTTCATGTTGTCAGTGAATTTTATCACTGCAGTTTGAATTTTGTAGCATTTTATTCTCTACACTTCCTTTGGTGTATAAAAGGAATTTTACATTCTATCCAAAACATTCTTTATTTCTGTCTTCTTTCATTCTGCATACATATTTTGAGAGCTCACTTGATAGACATTAGTGAAATAAACAGTAGTAGACATTACTGAAAACTGAACTTTAAAGAATAAAAAGAAAGAAAATGGTACAGATATTTTAAAATTGTGGGGCAATATAAAAAATAGTACAAGCATGTCTGGAATCCTTAAGGAAAGGAAACAGAGAATGGATGGGCACAGCAATATTTTAAGAGCTAAGAGATGAGCATGTACTGGGGAAAATATTGACAATGCAGCATTCCCTTATTCTTTTGGATGGAGTTCCTATGGACAGATTCTGTAGGAGCACAATTAAATGTTCTGAAATTCCTATTCTTCATGAACTTAGCCCTAGTTTTCAATGATTCACAATTGAATGCCTGCTTTACATGGTCAATAAAAATCAGATAAATGTCTTTTTGGTATTGTCTGCTTTTAACTAAGATCCATTTGAAAACAAAAATATTCCTTGTGACCCCTCCTCTTCTAAATATGACCTGGATTTCTGATATTTTTCTATCTCTGCTGTAGCCTTTAAAAATTATCTGCAACAAAAATTTATTTGCATGTGATATTAATGATATCACTTGCTCATTTTTTGGTATTTTACTGAGTGACCAATCTTTGGAATAGGCACAATATAGCTCTCTTCTATATTTGCCTGTTTAGTTGTCTTCTGAATTTCTTAGAGGGGCAGTGGGTAAAGGAAGGCCCTCAATGAAGTAGATTGACACGTGGCTGCAACAATGGCTCGGGCACAGGGAAAATTGTGAGGATGGTTCAGGACCGGGCAGGGTTTGGTTCTGTTGTGCATAGAGAAGCTATGGGTCGGGATCCACACACTACCAAGCTAGTGAAATATATCCACACAGTAGAACGATGAAATAAAGGAGTGGGCATTTTAAAACCACGGCATTTATGCACATCAAGAAACTTAACCAAAAGAGTTGAAAGAGAACCCACATATTGGGGAAAATATTTAGTAGTGATAAAAATAGAGGCCTACTCTCCAAAATCTAGAGGAAACTACATCGTAACAAGAAAAATACAAACAACCTAATCACAAAATGGGAACAAGATCTGAATAGAAAATGTACCAAAGATGACCTCGAGGCAGCCAACGACCATTAGAGATGCAAATCAAAACTACAAGGGGACTCCATCTCAAAATGATAAATTAAAAGCCTAGAAAGCAACAAATTCTGGTGATGCTATGGGAAGATTGAAAATCTTTTACACCAGTGGTGGTGCTGTCAAGTGAGGCAACCATCTTGAAAATGAGACGGTGCTTCCACAAAAAGCAAGAAAGAGAAATATAACCCAAAGAACTCACTTGTAGATATGCATCCTACAGAAAAAAGCAGCAGTTACACAAATAGACATGTGCCCACTCATGTTCATTGCAGCATTAATCACAAAAGCAAAAAGATGGAAACAACTTACATGCCACAGAATGAAGTACCTATGTACATTGGAATACTGTACAAGTGAAAAGAATAATGATTTTGTGAGACATTTTATAATATGGATGAACCTGGAAATGTCTCACAAAATCATTATTCTTTTTGGTTGCATAGTATTCCAATGTACATAGGTACTTCATTTTGTGAAATCAATCACAAAAGGCAAACATTCTATAATAGTACTTTTACAAATGTCAAGAATATGTTTATATCCAGAAAGCAATGTTCTTTGATGGTTACTTGGGAAGTGAGGTGGAGGAAGAATCACTTCACTTACTACATAGTAGAATCGTTAATTCTGGTAAAGGGTAAGGACATACGCAATAGAGGGAAGTCAACATAATGTGGCTAATTGAGGACACTAAGAGGGACACAAGGAAAAGGACAACTAAGATTGATGCTACAACGTAGACAATTCTGCAACAGTAAAGCAAACAAACTTTGTGGGTGGTCAAATGCAGAAGTAGGTATGCTATGAAGATGTGGGAGGAAGTAAATGTGCTTTCATTGATGAGTCTAGATGCGGCAGGTGTATATGCATATTTGTGTGCAATATAGAGAACAAACGGGGACAATTACAGAAACTTCTTAGACACATCCACCACCTCATATGACTGAGTTACTAGGCTTGAAGTTCAGGGCCATCATGTCTGGAGACATCTAGGACAATTAGCATAGTTCATAAAAGCTATGTTCTACAGATGTGGAATGAGCAGCACATACAGTTTTTAAAGCTTGTGCATTGCCATCTAAGATACAATATCAATTTCTTCCTGCCTAGAACAAAGGAGAGTAAATGAAATCAAAGACTCAAGGAAGCAATTACTTCATAGGAAAAAATGACTCGCACAAACCACAAGTGATGGTACCCAGCGACCACTGCTGACTATCGACCAGGGACACAGCAGAAGGTGCCTGTTAGACTGGGAAAACATACAGAACAAAAACCAGATTCATAAAAACAAACAAGCAGACTTACTGGACTGAGAGAAATTCAAGAAAACAGAAAGGTGGTAACCCTGTGACACACACTTGAGGCTGAAAGCCATTCTTGGAGGTCCCCTTTCAGCAAAATGCTAGATTGGACTATAAATTAAGCAATCACACTCATGAGAAATGTCCTCCACCAAACCATCCAGGATATGAGACCTAAGGGGCAACATTTGCCAGAAAACAAAGATGAAGAGAAGTCAAGGACTGACAGGGAAGCTAGAAGAATGGGAACAGGGGAGGTAGGCTGGGAATGGGAGAAGACGAACACGTTGCAGGCATCATCATGAAAACTAACTAGAAGACTAACACGTAGCAAACAACATCACGAAATAATTGTGTATGCATTAATGATCGGAAAATTGATTTGAGGCATACTTTCACTCCTAGCACAATAAAATATTCAAAAACAAGTCTGTGTCAATCTTTTGGCGCAGAATTTCACACAGATAGAAACTGATCCTATATATGTCCTAAACATGATATATTATTCTCCAGATGTAGACGTGTTATTCATTACAGCATTTAAAAAAATTAAATAATCATTTTATTAGGGGCTTATACAACTCATCACAATCTGTACATACATTATTTGTGTCCAGCACATTAGTACATATGTTGACTTCATCATTCTCACAACACCCGCTTTCCACTTGAGCCCTTGGTGTCAGCTCATTTTTTCCCCTCCCTCCCCGCTCCCCACTCCACCCTGATAATTTATAAATTATTATTATTTTATCATATCTTACCCCATCCAACGTCTCCTTCACCCACTTCTCTGCTGTCTGTCCCCCAGGGATGAGGCCACATGTAGACCTTGTCCTCTGTTCCCCCTTTCTCCCTCTCCTTCCCTCCACCCTCCCGCCATCGCCACTGTCTCCCCTGGTCCTGGGGGGTTCATCTGTCCTGGGTTCACTGTATTTCCAGTTCCTATCTGTGCCAGTGCACATCCTCCGGTCCAGCCGGATATGTAAGGTAGAATTGGGATCATAGTAGTGGGGTGGAGGAAGCATTTAAGAACTAGAGGAAAATTGCATATTTCATCATTACTACACTGCTCTCCAATTTGCTCCTCACCTCCCCGCAGCCCTTCTGCAAGGGGATGTCCAATTTCCCCTGAATGGGTCCTGGGTCCCCACTCTGCACTTCCTCTTGTTCACAATGTTATGATTTTTTTTTTTTGTCTTTGATGCCTGATACCTGACCCCTTCGCTGACTTGTCATCTTACAGGCTGGTGTGCTTCCTCCATGTGGGCTTTGTTGTTTCTCAGTTAGATGGCCCCTTGTTTATCTTTCAGCATGTGGGACCTGACTCTGTGTAATTTGACAGCTTGGCACTATCAGCTTTCTTCACTGCATTTGCTTATGTACCTGTTTGTCTTCAGCATCCGTGTCGGGTAGGCTGGTGTGCTTCTTCCTTGTGGGTTTTGTTGTTTCTTAGCTACATGGTCACCTGTTTGTCTTTAAACCTTTAAGACCCCAGATGCTGTATCATTTGATAGCCGGGCACCATCTGCTTTCTTCACCACTTTTGCTAATGCATCCCCTTTGTCCTCAGCGATTGAGTAGGGGTAGGCTGGTGTGCTTGTTCCGTGTGGGTTTTGTTGTCTCTCAGCTAAATGGTGCTTGTTTATCTTCAGGTCTTTAAAGCTTCAGGTGCTATATCTTTTGGTAGCTGGGCACCATCAACTTTATTCACCACACTTGCTTGTGCACCCATTGTCTTCAGTGACTTCAGGTGTTATATCTTTTGGTAGCCAAGCACCATCCGCTTTCTTCACCACATTTTCTTGTACACCAGTTGTCTTCAGTGATCATGCCAGGCAGGTGAGCATCTCAGCCTGCCAAATTGTTAGAACAAAGTGTTCTTGTGTTGGGGGAATATTTGTGCAGGGGCCCACTGTCCATCTGTTTTCTTAATACTCGACCTATAAATATATATACATAGATCTATTTCCCCCTCATCATATATAAATATATTTACATCTTTATATGCTTGTATTTACATCTCTATGA
>NW_022105855.1:4067496-4092237 GCF_000313985.2 Echinops telfairi
GAGGACTTTGTGGATTGGTGTTGGACATATGGGTTAATGGGTTAATGTTGGACTTGTGGGCTTGGGCAGCACTGAGTTGGGATGTTTCTTGATGTGCACCTAACCTTTATATAAAACTCTCTCTTACACATGAATTTCTGTGGATATTTTTTCTCTAAAATACCAGTCTAATGCAACTGCTTAACTTGATTCTTGTGTACTGTAATGAAATACTTGCAGGTGCTTACAAAAAGAGTGGCTCCTTATGGATAGACATGAAACAGACTGCAAGATAGGTCTTTAACTACAGATTAAGAAGCAAGAATATCCATGGTTTTGACATATTTGGTTCAATAAATATGATGTATGTGTTCATGTTTTCAGTTTGCCAGTTTATACATCTTATACTTTGAAATATGTGCATATATTACTTATAATTAAAATAAATCTAATTAAAAGATTAATAACAAACAATATTTAGCCTTTCACTCAATAACAATGAATTTGTTTCAGGTAAACAATTTTTTTCTGATTTGTTGTTTCTTGACACTTCAAATAAATAAATGAGTAATACACATATTATTGATATTTATATAATTTTACTTTATACAACACTTCTTATTTTACCTTTAGGGGTAATTTGGAGGCAATATTTTTCATAAACCAGGCATAGTCAATGTATTAATGTTACTAACCATAGTTTTCTTTACTAATAACTATTTTTTTCCTGAGATGAACGTTTTTGTTGTCCATCACTAAAGATTCCAGATCCATTTCAGCATTAATTTCCTGCTTATTTAAAAGTCACTCAGACCAGTATTTAGGTTTTAGGGATCAAGAATCTGCAGTAATTTTGTTTTTGTTTTAAAATAAACATACTGTATGTATTTACATAGCCAATCTTAAGAAATTAAATCACCAGCCATATCCTGCTAAACCTTCCATATATGTGGTTCTCTTTCTTCCCATGCCCATTCTTCCTGTCTCCCTGCTCAAGAAGTTATCCCTCCCCTCTGCCTGTTTCCTGGACCCCTCATAGTCATCAGAAGTTTGTCTATGGATGTATAAACCATGTTTATTTTTCTTTGTTTTTCCTTATAACAATGTTATGAAATATTTATCTGTGTAACACTGAGGGTGCTAAGCATGATGTTCTCTAGCTTTGCTATGTACTAATAACTATTAAAGAATGAAAACATTAAGACTTCAATTTTTTAATAATTATTTTAATTAGTAAGGCAGGAAAACTTCCTTTTACAAATGTAATAATAATTTTTAGTACAACTATCACTCTTCATAGTTGTTGATGAGATGTATCCACATTTCACATGAGGTTTAGACATCTGCTCAATAGTCCTGCAGAAGAGAGTATATTTATTTTTGAAAGCATTTCTAAGAAAAATTTGAGTAGTATAATATTAAGGTCTATGTTGTAATTATTTCAATGGACATAAAAAAATCTTTTGGGGTATATATAGCAATTAAATAATGAAACTTAATGCCAATATTAAACTAATGTCAATATTAGAAATAGAGTACAGCATTTAAGGAAGAGGTAAGAAAAGTGTCATGGGCTATAGAATTTAAATTTAAAATTGAGAAATTATTTTTCTGAAACTTTGAATACTCCTTCAAAGGGACTAAATATAGTAAAACTAGCTAGATGTAAAAGTATTTCGACTTTATTGTTACTCATATTAGTAGAAAAAGTATACTGCTGAGGCGCTAGTGCGTGTATAATTTTCGGCGTTGAAAGCTCTTGCTTGCGTTTCCAGTATGAGTCCTCTTATCCTAATGGGCTGAATTCCTTGAAAACCAAAATATTGCAATTTTGTGCACTTAAATTAGAATAAGGAACATGACTTACAAATAAGAAGACTTGACTAAATTCCCTCCAAATATTCATCTATCTAGTTGTGATAAGTAATAATTTCAAGTAAAAACATTACTTGGGATAAGCTATCAAACTTGTACGTTCTACTTATTATTTCAGTGACACTCTATTTAAGATGATCATGTTTTTCTCCTATATATTTAACCACATTCGTTGGATTTTTCTCATGATCACACCCAGCTTCTTAGTATTGCCACCATCTATAAGCGCCTGTACTTGTCAAGTCAGCGGCTAATTCGTGACGGCTCCATGTGTTACAGATGAGAATTTCTATACAGTGCAGGGTTGATTGAGCTTGGTCCTATAGAAGCAGATCACTAGGCATTTTCTTTGGCGGAATCACTATGTGGGTTTGAAGTGGCAACCTTGAGGTTAGCAGCCTAAGTGACTGGTTCCTTTTCTACACTAAGTTATTTTGAGCACAGACCACTTACCTTAACTTCAGAATTTTATACCAAAATGCCTATGTAATCTCTCTCTATATATATCTATATCTAAATATTTAATAGATGTGTCAACCTAATGATTAAAACTGAACTAATATTTCTCACCATTTGATGGAAAGCAACACCATCCTTAAAGCAGTTGCTGGGGGGAAAATTGGAATTACCACTAAACTGTCCATCTCTCACATATTTGATAAATCTTTAGAAAATGCTATAAATATGTCTGAAATATAACCACTTTTCTCCAACAGCACCTCTATTAATCTTAGCCAAGACACCAGCACCCCTCACTTGATTAACTCCAATAGTCATAACTAAACTCCCAATATTACCACCATCTGTAACATACAGTAACTAATTTCAAAGATTAACCAAGTTAAGTCTTAAAAAAAATTCGAATCCTATTATTGGTACTCCTTTACTGAATACCATCCCCAAACTTTCCAATACAATTTTGAAAAATTAAAATGTTTATAGTGGCCCCATCCTCATATGGTTGCACCTTTAACCTTTCTGACCTCCAGCTACCTCCTCATACTCATTCTGCTCCAGCATTCCAAGATGTGCTTCCATCCCCTCAAGCCTGCCACCTGTCCTCACTAGTCCTTCAGGGTCATTCCACGAGTGGCTTTCTGGCTAGGAGACTTTTCATCAGGCAGTCTACCGGACCTGCTCAGTTTCCTCCTCCACCTGTTTCCCAGAGGCATTAGCTGAGCACCTATTACAAGAGTAAACTCTCGGCTTCTCACCACTACGCACACCAGCTACTTCGAAGACTAGTAAGGGACTATCTACCATTCTATCGTATTTATGAATTTCTGATCTACTACATAAATTACTTGGTTTCTTTGGTTTGTCATTCTATTATTTTGTCCTACTTGACCTATAATGTATCAATTAGGTATCAAAGAAATCAAGTTAGAAGAGGATAACATGGACCTTACAGGGTTTTAGAAAGTTCTGAGCCATCATTTGACCATCTCCATGGGTCTTGTTTTCCTGTTTTATAAGATCCAATCCAATAATCGGGAGGTTGCTGTGCTTCAATGAAGTGCTGTGGAACAATTAGAATCACAAGTGTCACTCATAAAGGCCATGAAAGCATTTTGCCTGCAGGGCACTCTCAGAAACTATTGATCTAGCACCAGGCATGCCTCCTTATGATCAATCAAGAGGGCAGAAGCAGCTCCATTGGAAATGAATGGTGTTGACTGAATCGCTCTCAAAGCGATGAAGATTATGAAGAAGGCGGGCAATAAAACATTTATTTATACAGATGACAAACACACCAGGTAAAGCCCTGCACCCCTTCTTCCTCACCCAGTTCTGGATGGGTACTCTAAGACCAGCCAGCCCTGGATATGTCCTGGATATGAGGATGCTGAGCATTTTCTTCCCATTTGGAATTCTTTCTCCAGATCCTTGAACATATCACAATACCTCACTTTGTCTTCTGAGTTTGCTATGAAACTCTTCGAATTCTTCTATTAAGCTCTTTTATGTCATCATTTTTTTCCATTTTATTTTGCTATTCTACAGTCAATAAGAAGTTTCAAAATCACTTTTGGCGTCTACTTTGATATTGCCTTTCTTTCTTGTCTTTTGAAAGGACATTTTGCTTCTTCATGTGTGATCTATTTGTTATGTCATCCTCCAGCTTCTCTTGTCTTCTCTCATGAGTGTTCAATGTGTCAAATCTGCTTTGCCATGTCCCAAAAGTCAGGCAAATGAAACTCTAACTTGTGTTTTGGCTCTTTTAAGTTGTTTTTCTTTTTTCAACTTCAGCCAAAATTTACATTTGAGCAATTGATGATCTGTTTCATAGTCAGCAACTAGTACGAATCTGGCTACTGATAATAGGATTCTCTATGATCTCTTCCCACACATGTGTATCCTATCTGGCAATGGTTGATGTGTAAAGCCACTGTTTACGTTATTGAAAAATGGGAGTTGTAATGAAGAAGTCCTTGTTCGTGGGAAGCTCTACCATGGGATTTCCAGCTTCGTTTCTATCACATATCTTCTAATTAGTATTCTTTTCTCTTTGTTTCTAACCTTGGCATTTCTGTCACCAATAATTATCTATGCATCTTGATTGCATGTTTGATCAACTTTGGGCTGAAGAAGTTGGTAGATTTCTTAGTTTTTTTTCATCACTATGATTAGTGATTGGTGCTTCAATTAGAATAATAGTTGTATTCATGGGGTTTCTTTGTAGACATAGCACAGACAGTATTTTTACTACAAGCTATATCTTGAAAGGTTCTTTTTCATATGAATGAGATGCAATTTCTTTTGCACTTGTCATTCCGCCATAGTTAAACATTGGCTTGTCTGATTCAAAATGTCCAGCACCACTCCACTTCCGCTCGCTCATGCCTAAAATATGGAGCCCCGGTGGTTATGAGACTTGGGCTGAAAATCACTAGGCCATCAGTTCAAAACCACCTTCTGTGTCGTGGAAGAATGACAGGGCTTTCTACTCTTAAAAAGTTACAGTTTCAGAAATTCATGGGCCCAGTTCTATCCTGTCCTATAGGGTTGCTGTGAGTTGGCATTTATTCAATGGCAGTTGGTTCTGGCATGCCCAGAATATCCATTTTTATACATTGCTTTTCATTTTGATGACTTCCAGTTTTCCTAGATTCATACTGCATACATTCTCCTACAGTCTGATCATTAGCCAGTGTTTTAGGTTGTTTCTCATTTGAGCCATGTCCCATGAGCAAATGCAAGTGCTGAAAGCTCCCTGCATCCTGCCATTCGGGTCAGTTCTACTTTGAGGAAGCAGTTCTTCCCAGTCTTATTTTCAGTACCTTCCAACCTGAGAGGACCAACTTCTGGCCCTAGAGCTGAATAATAGTATCTCACACTCATTCCTAAGGTTTTCAGCATCTCATTCCACAGATTTGGACTGCTTAATCTGTTCTTACTCTGGAAGTTCACCTGAAACCTATTTGCTTTGGGCGAACTCCTTGGTATTTAAAATGATTTAAAAGTTTTGTAAAAAGTGGCTTACAGATATTGTTATTTTAATATAATATTATATAAAAAAGCAAATATGACAGGGCCTTAAAATGAATGGGCATATGGCATTAAAAATAATGGAATTTTCCACCAACGTTTTGAAGCCTCTTGAATAAGGGCTTTTAATGCACCCTTCCATATGCAGACACAGAAATAATTTATTAATACTAACCATTACAAATGGAAGCTAGTACCTAATTTAAACACCTGGAAGGAAGCAATTAAATTTATTTCATATTTCCAAGTTTTGTATGGGATGGCAGCAGTAATAAATCTGGAAAATTGAAGCTTCCTCTCTTGTTATAGTTTATGACTATAAAATCTTATTTGTGAATCACTGTTTATTCCTTGTATTTCTCATTCAATATTTCCCATGACCATGACTGTGTGAGATTTCTTTTCTCCCAAAAGTCTAGTCTTTCCCAAATTTTTTTTTTTTTTAAAGAACAGAATTCAGTACAGTTAGAAGTCATTTCTTTTAGACTGCTCAAACCATCATAGGTATTTCTTCATGGGATTCTACCCACCACACCTCCCCCACCACGCTCTAAACAACATTGTGAACTAAATTATGAGATAGGTTGAAAACATTTAAAAATCATTTCAAGATATCACAGCAAAACAATTTACCTTATTTAAAAATAAATAGTTCTCACAGTCCTCTTTAATGTATTTATTCACTTCTCTGCAGATATACCGATTTCATTATGACTATGTGCTTCAAAAAAATGGATCAAATAAGATGGAAGAAAAGTGCAAGCTATTTTCCTAATTCAGATCATAAAGCCCTTATTCAGGTTAAGTAAAATGAAGATACCTGATCATCCTCTTTTTCACCAAACTTAATGAGACTAGAAGTCAGGGTGTCACATGATTTGTTACTGTCGATCCAAGTTTTCTTGACTTTTGAAAAATAGTAACAATTTTCTCCACAGCAGGACCACTGTTTTTGACAAGAGCCGAAACATTTTCCTTGAAGATAAAAGACAGCACTATCATCCAACACCAATGGCACTCAAATATGCTCATTGTACTTTCGGCTTCACCCTGACTCATCAGGGAAAAGCTAATTTCCCTTTGTCCCAAAGTCTGCTGATTGCAGGTAAGAACGCAGTTGAACCAGGTACTATCTGTACACACTCAAGGTCATTGTTAAGGTTGCACTGAGAAACTCTGGAGCATCACCCATAAACAATGAAGTCATGTATGGAGCAGTCATGTGCTAGTAATTTAAAGATTCATTCCCAGCACACACACAAAATCCAAGTAGCATAATCAATATTAAATGATACTTAGCTTTCATTACATTTGATTGAACACTTGGCTTGAGTGTTTAATGATATGTAATAAAGAAAATGAGTATGATAAGAAAAAGTAGGCAAACGTAAGCAATATTCCCAACATTTAAATTGATGTGTTAAAATTACATATTAAAATGACAGAGGGGCTAATACCAATTAAAATCAAATCTGGTATCTAGAGCCTGCGGTGTTCCACACATACCTGTACTACTTTCTTCCCTTGGATCTTTTGTATCCTGCCATTTGCATTCCAGAGGTCTCTGAAAATCTTTGTTTTACAAAATCAAGATCATTAATGAATTTAAAGCAGGTCAATTTACTATGACTATTTGAGATAACTCTAAATTTAAAAAGTGAATTGTGTTGACTAAATAGACTATCATCAGAGAAAATGAAAGAGTAAAATGAAAATTCTTTTAGGTATTTAATATTTTTATATATTATCTACCATATCTGAGAAAGTCTTATTTTTATTTTATATGGCAATAATAAATGTATGCCAAAATCCCCTTATATCCTTATTCCTCTTCCTACAAATACAAAAGTATCTGTTCATCTTTTTGAAAGAAAATTTAATTTCCAATGAATGAAAATGCAAATTTCAATAATAAAAATGGAAATTCTGATTATTCAATTATTAAACATAGAATAGGAAAAGGGCCTCAATTTTCTCTGTTATACCACCCTTATGTTCTCTAATTATTGCATCTGTCTCCTCTATGTTTAAAATTTTTCCATTAAAGTTTATGCTCTCTTGCATATGAAATTCTTAAATAACTCCCCTTTCCCAAATTTATGTCCTTTGTATTAACCTTTTATAGCAAAGTTGTTTCTTCATAATTTTTACACCATGGTTGCCCAAAATAAGATTATTCATAATTCTTCACTCATGAGACATTCTTTAACACGGCTGCAAAAATTGGACACTTTTGTTCAGAAATTGATTTAGTTAAGTTGTTAATTACTCAAAACTATACCTAGGATGAACCTTGTCACCTAACAGCTTGTGCATTGGGCTATGGCAGAAACACACTGGGGCAGGTCTGCTCTGTCTTATAAGGTCTCTCTTAACTCAACTCATGTCTACCGAGTCAATGCTGACCGATCGAGAGCCCTCTGAGTTTCGTAGACTGGAACTGTTTACCAGGGTATAAAGCCCAGTCATTCCCTCATGGAGCTGCTGTTGGTCTTGAACTACTGACCACGTGAATCACATCCCAGTGCGTAAACATTACACCACTAGGGCTCTGTGTATTCCGAATCAACTCAATGGCAGTGAGTTTGGTGTTTTGATTTGTTTTTGCTTTTGGTTATACTTTGGCCATTAACCATTACGTTTGTTAGCTCATACACATATGTCAGTCCTTCCTGTTTTTGTCCCTCACTCAACATGTAATTTTAAACCTAAATCCATTGTGATCATCCCTCTGAAGTATTTTACACACAAATAAATCTATATACAGAAATGCCTGGTTCAAATTTACCATTCATTTTACAAAAGAAAATGGGGTTTCCTACTCTCATTATAAGTTACAGTCTCTTAACACTAAGGAGTAGTTCTACTCTGCCCTGTACAGTTGTTATGAATAAGAATTGACTCTACCAAAATGGGTTTAATTTTTATTGTAGATTTATTTATATATATCATCAATTTATGTAATATTTCCTTTATACTTGGTTTATATAAGATTTAATAGACTATATATTTTCAGTGTGTCTTTCTAATTTTTATCTGTAGGGAGAAAGTGTCATGATATACAAAAAATTTCAATACTTTACTTTTTACTTGGTAAGATCTTGCTAAGATCCAGTCACAGTGTTTCATACTACTGTAGTTTACCTGTTTTGACTAAAGTACAATATCCTGTTTTTTGAACACATCATAGATGATTCATTTGCCTTAACATTAATGATAATTTAGCTAGTTTTAATATTTTTATATTGTAAGCAGCACTTCTATATGAACATGCTTGCAAATGTGCACTAGTGTTCACGTGCAAACATTTCTCTTGGTTATATATTAGAATATAAAATGTTTAGTCAAGTCCAACTTCAGAAGATAGTAGCAAAATGTTTTCCAAATGGGTTTTACCAATTTATATTCCTTTAAAAATGTATAAAAAATAAAATAGATGCGCCTTCCCTTTAAAACTCGTTATACAGATAATCCAAAGCCAAAAGTGAGAATAGTATCTGAGCCTAAATTGTGAGATTCTGTTTGCCAAAAGTAATTAGCCCAAGATACATTTGTGGGATCTACATAGGAACAAGCCTCCCATGATTTCTCTCTACCTATAATAGAGGGATAGGAGGATTCTTTTTAGCAAATACAGTGTATTGGAGAGATCAGAATGATAAACCCGAGTTGAATGGTTAAAACCTTGTCATCTGATTCACCCTCTGATGTACATTAGACCTGATCTGGTTTTCAAAAATTTTCTGTATTTTTTTATTTGTTCATACTAGGGTTTATCTTAGATGTGTTATGTCATTGGGGTGTCACCTGCTTTTTATAGGTTTTTCAGTGTTCAGTATATGAAACCCAGGGTTTATGAACCTAGAGGGACAGGAGGTGGAATGAGGGTTTCTGGGGGAGCTGAGGTCAAGGAGTTCAAGGAGGAAAAGAATGCTTTGAAACTGGGTATGGTAGGAATTATATAAGACTGCTTGATGTGATTGAACTACGGAATGATGTGATCTCTATATTGACTCCCAATAAAGTGGTTTTGATATAATTTTAAGCAGCAATAATTAAAACATTTAATTTTCTATAGTCACTTCTATAGTCCCTAATCTTCGATGCTTTAAAATAGAGTTAAAAATTAGCTAACTGTATTCTGGATTTGACCATACACATATCTTCAATGAATGCAGTCTACCAAAATAAACAAAAAAATTCACTGCCATAAACTTGATTGTGACTCTGAATAACACTATAGGGCAAGGTGGAGTTGCTCTTGGGTTTCCAAGAATTTTTAAGGATTAGAAATTGTTCTCTTTCTCTCACAAAGCAGCTGGTGGTTTTGAACTGAGAACCTTTGGGTTAGTAGTCACAATCACTACAAAAATAGGGCTTGTGATTAATTTCTAAATTCAGTAAACTCATTTTTATCAATATATTGCTTGGTCTTCCTGTACTGGAACTCTTGCTTATCTGTATCCCGCTTTCATGATGCCATACTGTTTTTTGATTCTTCCTACATCTCTGACCAGACCATCAATATTCTCACGCCTATCCATCTTTCACCAACTTCTACATGTTGTTTATCCTAAAAATCATCCTTTTGAAATTCTCTCTTCAATGTAGTACACTCTAGCTGGCTTTTTAAGACTCTTCATGGTCTGCCTCTTTCTTCTTTCTTTTTTCCCTATTGCTTTAAATGTGTGTTTTATTAACCTATGTAAACCTAATTTATGTCTAATTCAAACATTTCTCTTGATATTCAGACATTTGATCCTACCAGGCATATAATGATGATCTTTAGTCTATATCTGCTCCAAAACTCTAATTTTGGAGACCCAGATCAATCCATTTTTCTCTGGTTTTCTCTACTGAATATAGAACAAAATCCACTGTTATTAAATTGACCCAAAACATAGTGACCTATAGTGTTTCTGAGCACACAGGAGCAAACTAATTGGGAAGGAAAGAGAAAGACAAAGTGGAACACATCCTGGCCCACCAAGCCCTGAGGATGATACTCCAGCTCGGAGCCGCCAATGCACAGAGAGGACACTAGTGCCAGCCCCACCAGGAGACACAACGTCCCTCACTGACCCACAGTCCTATGGGGACAACACTGGAGAAACAGTGTGGGGATTGCCCCCAATCTGACCCCACCATACTAAGGGTTAAGCACTAAGGGCATGCATCAATCAGAGCAGTAAGGGGATCAAAGCAATGAAGTCCCCTAAAATGGACTTGGGGGCCAGGGCATGACACCCCACCAGAGAATTGCTGGTAATTCATCTAACGCACAAATAAAGGTCAACACTCATAAAGGCAAACACTCATAAAGGTTAACAAACAGACCTGGAACTATTTATAGACTTTTCTTTTTTGTTGTTGCTGTTTTGTTTTTTTATTGTTGGTTTGTTTTGCTTTGTTTTTGTGTTTATTATTGTTTTTGTATATCTATCTAGATAAGATAGGCGGGATAAACAATATGGAGGAGAAAAAAAATTTGGAGTGGTGGTTCGGGGGGCGCACAGAAGAGGGGTAGGGGGTGGTGAGGTAAAGGAAGGAGAGTGCCAACAGCCCCAAGGACAAGGAAACCAACCACAAGTGATCTAAAATTGATGCTGAGGAGGGCGTAGGATGCCTGGTGGGCTTTGATCAAGTGCAAAGTAACCAAGAGGAATTACTGAAAGCTGAATGGATGTTGAACATGATAGTGAGACAAGAGGAAAGTAAAAGGAAATAGAGGAAAGAGCTAGGAGGCAAGGGACATTTACAGAGGTCTAAATACAGACATGTACATACGTAAATATATTTTTATATAAGGATAGGGAAATAGATCTATGTACATATATTTTAAATATTAATGTAGCAGATGGACATTGGGCCTCTACTCAAGTACTTCCTCAACACAAGAACACTGTTCTAATAACTTGGCATTCTGTGATGCTCACCTTCCACGACATGATTGCTAAAGACAAAATGAGTGCATAAGCAAATGTGGTGAAGAAAGCTGATAGCTCCTGACTATCAAAAGATTTAGAATCTGGTGTCTTAAGTCTTGAAGATAAACAAGCAGTCACTTAGCTGAGAAGCCACAAAGCCCACATGGAAGAAGCACACCAGCCTGTGTGATCTTGCAGTATTGATGGGATCAGGTGTTAGGCAACAAAGACCCTGAACAAAAAATCATATTGATGTGAATGAGTGGAAGGGCGGACTGGAGACCCAAAGCCCATCTGTAGACAATTGGACATCTCCTCACAGAAGGGTCACAAGGAAGTGATGAGCCACTCAGGGTACACTATAGCACTGACAATACATACAACTTTCCTCTAGTTCTTTAATGCTTCCTCCCTCCCACTATCATGACCCCAATTCTACCTTAGAAATTGGGGTAGACTAGAGTGTGTACACCGATACAGATTAAGAGTTCATAACACAGGGAATCCAGCACAGATAAACCCTTCAGAAACAATGATGAGAGTAGTGATACCAGGAGGGGAAGGGGAAGGTGGGGGGAGAAAGAGGGAACACATCACAACGATAAACATATAACCCCCTCCTATGGTGATGAACAATAGAAAAGTGGATGAAGGGAGACAGTGGTCAGTGTAAGACATCAAAAAAAAACCCAAACATAATTTGTAAATTATCAAGGGTTCATGAGGGAGGGAGAGGGAGGGAGGTGAATGAACTGATACAAAGGGCTCTACTTGAAAAAAATGTTTTGAAAATGATGATGACGACATATGTACAGGTGTGCTTGACACATGGAATGGATGTATTGATTGTGATAAGAACTGTAAGAGCCCCCAATAAAATGAACAAAGCAATAACTTAATGCTCTTACCATGCTTACTTACATATAATAGAATTGCCATTCACCAGATAATTGCTTGTAATTCACCCAACATACAAATCTATGATTTGCTATGTTGTTCACTCAACCTGGAAGAATTTTCTCTGTCCTCTATCTGCTCATAAATCCAGACCTGCCCTTCATTTCAGATTGATCATTATCTTCAATACAAGGATGTGTCATGGGTTGAAATGAACTGATAGCAACTGACAGCAATGGCACAGGGAAGCTTTCCTGACATCAACATGCCCTCCTCTGATCCCTTCATGTCAGTATCACAGCACTAACATTGTTATTAAAATGCTCCACACTAATGAAAAATTTTCCTTGCAACAAATGTCAATGAAAGATGAGCTCTGTTATTCTAATTTCTTTATTAAATATTATTTTTGTTTCAGAGAACTCAACATTGTTGCATCAAACCAAATAATTAGTCATCATTAGATCATTTGATCTCCCTTTTGGCCCATTGTAAAGCAGTTTCAGTTAAAAAAAAAGTGAAGGGGGAATATACGTGGATTAAGCCCCTGGTGAACCCCCTCTGACATGAACCAGGGGTGTGCATAGCCTTGCTAATTATGCAGAAGGCATTGGAAAGTGGATTGTTGCAGATACAATTAGGTCAAAATTTACCATCCTATCTTTAATCTCTTTTATGATTCTTTAAAATTTGTTCTAGTTCTTAATATTTTTACTTTCTTTTCATTTGGGGTTTTTATTGTTTTTACCTTTTTATTCTTTTAATTTTGCCCTGTCTGATTTTTGCAAAATGATTTTGTGTATATGAAATGCAGGTTGTTAATCTGTAGAGACAGTAACTGGATTAATGGTCCCTTGGGGGCATGGCAGGAAAGGTAAGGGGGCAATGGGGAGCTAATAATGATGAGTACAAGAATGAAGAAAATATCCTAAAACTGATTGTGGTGATGATTGTATAACTGTTCTTGATGTGATTGTTCTATTGAATTGTATGATATGTGAATTACATGCTACTAAAACTGTTGGAAAAAAGAAAAGATTGATGGATTCCGTTTTAGTCTTATAGAAAAGATACTATGTTCAATCTCCTGTATGACTTAAGCAGTTTTGCTGTAAACTAATGAATGCAATACTGAAAAAAAGTTTTCCCCAATCTCATTTCATAAAGTAAATCTCATTTCACACCAGTAGTAAGTTAGAATATATCTGTAATCTTCAATGTATTTAAATATATCTATGTATGCAAAATTACAGCTGTGGACGATATTGTGTAGCATAAAACCGGAATAAGACCAGAGCAGTAAATGTTTTATCGTCATCCTCTTCATCAGTACCACTTTGTGATCACTAACTTCTAGAGAACTTTAGAATTACAAAGATGCAGCAACAGCTCTGCAAGGACAGTATTTTACTTTGAATCTTGCTCACTGTTCTCCTTGGGACGATGAGCACCTGATACTCACACAGATATCCCACAACCGTGCTTGTCAGCATGAGAAGAAGACATAGGGCACCCAGGAGCACTGCAATGCTGTGCCATGGAAGTCCTGAGCAAAACCAAAGCTAAGTTAGATGATTCAAATATCAAAGGCCTCAGAATTAGGGCAAATTAAAAGTTTTTTGGAGCTTATGATTAATACTACTATTTATTCACAAATATGTAAAATTAATATTGAATGAACTAGGTACCTAATATCATACATATTTAACACAAATATTATGATCTCATTTTAATTTTTCTTAGTGTTATAGTTTCATGACGCGAGGGAGGAAAGTTACCTATCCTTGTTTTAGCCACATGAGATTTCCTCTCTTGTTTCTTTGAATTGGGCAATTGCAGCTCCGTGTAGACCATTCTCTCCTCAGTCATTCTGTAGGGCTTCAAACCGAGTCCACTGAACGATTCCTTTGAAAATTTCATAAAGCACAGTCAAATCAACTGAAAAATGGGAACATCTGTCACGAAGCAATGGGGAGATCTGAGTGTTAAGTATGATAGCTTAAAAAATGAATAAAGATATTTGTTTCACTGCATAGTTCAGAGTGATTTTTTTTAAGTTCTCTTTGTGAGACTTTAGAAAAGACATCATGCCCTGTTCCTGGATTTTATAAGCTTCCATAAAGTTTTTAAAGAATTGACTTCTTGGCTAAAATTTTAAGAATGATATATTTCACATTCAAAAAATGCAAATTCATACCTTCTCTTTTTGTTTAATAGTTAAGAGATTTTACTCTAATACCTATAATTACAGTGCTTGTTTGTCTAAATGAAAACTGAAAACAAGTATACAAAACATTTGATTACTAATTGTGTATTGAAAGCAGTAAGAGTTTCCACAACACCAAATAAACCAGTTCTGAGGGATTTCCCACCCCGAAGATAAAATTTAACAGCTCCACTTTCTTCAGTGTTTATCAAAATATAAAAGACAAAAGTGCAGCGGTCGTCTTTTCTCGCTGGCAAATCTGACCCTTTCAGGTTGAGGGAGGGGAAGCTACTTCACACATGTACAGACAGGGGTGAATGCTCCCAGCTTGCACACACTCCTGTGGGAGGAAGGAGGCCGTGTGTGCCCTGGGAGCCTGCTGCTCTGGCCAAGGTGTCTGAGTAAGCACAGGGAGTACTGGGGCTCTCTGCTCTGCTAAGTGGTCATACAAAAGCACCACACACCTGACCAAAATAAAAGGTTGGTGGCTCCTTGCTTCTACATTGAGAGCCACGCGGTGGCCAGCTGCAGAAGTTCCCGCTATGGGTCCTTTGAGTGGCCAGCTTGAGTGGCCCAGCCTGCTGAAGGGGTCTAGGGCCCAGTGGTCCAACAGAGGGCCTGCTGTGCTCAGATGGTAGCTGGGGCCAAGCACAGCCTCAAAGGCTGTTTCCTTGGTAACCGTGTGAGCACAAGTACAAGCACAAACTATGAAATACGGGATGATCCAAAGACAAAGCGTGATTGCAGGGATCTCTATTGTGACCATGCAAAATTGATTGCGGGTTTGTTTTGTCACCTTCTCTCACGTTCCCAAAGGGAAGCACACGTTTGGGTGGACTAGTACTCAGGTTGTTACTGTAAAACCTACACTAGGCATATTTCTCCCTTCGGTAGGTTCAAGTGTTCTCCTTTCATTTTTAGCTACTTTTAAAAAATGCACTGAGCTCAGATTAAAAACCAACCACCACAATGGATCTCAACACAGTTCGCAGGCCAAGAGGGAGGGCACTTGGCTCTTCTAGCACAGTAACTCCTGGGAGGAGCCCAGGGCCAGTGGGTGGAAATCCCTTCTCAGTACAACAGTGAGTTTATGTTTCTTTTTTCACAATAGAAAAAGCTGAGGGTTAGTGAGGGAGGGGGGAACGGGGAGGGAGAGGAAGTAAAATTGTTTTAATTCAAGCAGCAACTCTGCACAGTGATAGTTTTTTTTAATGCGTTAAAAACCGAGTCTAAAAATTTGTAACTAATGTTCTCAAGGTCAGACAGTTGATCATCTTTAGTTTTAATTAGAAGCATATTTTGTGCATGTTTCCTGTGACATATTAAATTCAAATTATGAACATGTTCTTGAATCATTCCACATATCCTAAAAGTAATAATGCCAAAGGAAAATAAACAGCCAAAAAATAAGTTTGGGTAATAGGAATGAACAGACAATAAAACAGAAAAATACACACATAACACCTATATCTACTCTGCAATAAAAATAATTGTAAAACATTTAAAAATAATTTCCTATGATCACATTTCAATCATTTGATATCAATAGTAATTTATGATATAAAAATTAGGCTATACATTGAATTTGAGTTTACCGTACTTCTTAAAATTAATAATAGTGGTATAACAAACTATATCTAGCAATAAGAAATATTTGAGTAAAATTAGGTTACATTGATATAATGAAATTCTATACCACTAATAACATTTGCAGTTTAAAATCAACTTATAGTGTAAAAATACTGTTATTTAAAAAGTAAAGAAGCCCTGTGGAGGTGTTGACACAATGTGATTTCTGCTCAGTGGTCTGAATGCCGAAGTCAAGAAAAATATTTTAAAATAAGAACTCTTTGTAAATTATCATAACACAATAAAACTGAAAACAGTCATAAAATTTTGAAGTGTTAAATGTGTCTATTTATGAAACATGTACTTCTACAACACTGCTGTATTTGCTCTTACATATTAACGCCATGACTTTTGCCCAATAGGTACAGTACAAACATTACGATAATAAACATTTATGATAAAAATATATTCCTTTCTATGAGTTATCACATTAGATTTATTCATAAACTAAGATTTTTGTCTGATTCTCAACTCCTTTTCATAGCTTAGAATAGTATATGATACAATATATTTAGGGATTCTATAAAGATTGGAACATAGCTGACATCTCTTTGTTTTCCAAATGTTGTACTAGGAATTTAAATTCATTTCTGATCTATGGATTAAAAAATGTTAAGTAAATGAGTGAAATTTAAATCCTCAAAATGAGTAGCAGAAAATCAAACTATTAGTAATAAAATACTTGAATATGTTCAAGGACTAATAAAAATAAATTACTAAGAGAATATAAGATATTTCATGGCTAAATAGGAACAAAACATTTATAGAAGTATTAGTTTTACTAGCTCTTTAGGCAGAAAAAGAACATTGTTCTACATTAATTAGGTTTGACTGGATATTTTCAAATATCATATATTTCACTATTTGATTGCTTTGTAATTTCAGGAACTTTTTTTTTAGATGTATAAGTAAGTTACCATTTGATTTGAAATAATTTTCTTTTAGGCAAATGTCATGCTATAAGATGAATCATGTTATGGTCATATATGTTAATAGCAATCTATTTTCATTTATTTGTTTTTCTAATCAATGTTTTATCTTCTAAAAAACCAGAAAATAAATTTATTAATATGAAACTGGATTTCTTTTGAATGAAATATAATTTGTACTACCAAAACATTCAATCTCTCTCTGTTAGGTTTAACTTTATGAAGAGAAAATTCGAATTTTTATCATTTGTTTCTGACCTTATAAGCACATGTATCTAGGGAAAAACAAATCAAACAGACTTATAACATCCAAAAAGAATTTAAATATTCACAGGTATATCTCTGGATGAAAAAATAAATACTGTCCTGCATTCTCATTCTGATCTGCCCCATCTTCATCTCTAGCACAAAGTTAACATTAGGAAATTGTTTGCATGGACTTTAAGATCAATTCTTCCAATCTAAAATCTCTCCCATCTTTCTCTTTTACTATATCCTCTTTTCTCACTAGTGTGATAGGAGAGACATCAGGCATACCTGTATCTGTGTCCAGGGATTGCACCAGCTGGGGGAGAAGCTTGGGGAGGAACACAGCAATGATGTGGCTCCTCTGCTGACTTTGTGCCTCTGCTTGGAGAATGAGAGACTGTTGATAAATGTGATTGGCCCTTGGTGTGACTGCATCTGAAAACAGCCAATGGTCACATGCCATTCGCTATTACCCCACAGAAAGCGTTCACTGGCATCAGTAGCCTCTTAATCTCTCCCATGTTCTGTGGCATAAAAGAGTCCTAGAACACCTACATGATAAATTTTAAGGACAATTAATGGATCAATACAAACCTGAGTTTCAGCAGTTAGTGTAGAGATTAAAAAAAAGAAGCAGGGGTTCTCTTCAGAACCTTACAAACTTAGAAAATAAATAATAACCAGCTTTTAAAACCTGTGAAAAACAATTCAGAGTCTAGTTGCCATGATTCGTTCATTTTTGCTATTATGAATGAAGGTAGATTGCCATGATACAATACAGGGCTTCAAAATGTTTATGGAAAATGGAATTAAAAGTTAATGGAAGTTTTTTTTTTTTGTTAATGGAAGTTTTTTTTTTGTTGTTGTTAATGGAAGTTTTTACGAACTTTTCAAGCATCTAATATATGACAATAAATACATCTGAAAATGTACATAAACTTTGTCCTGTGTTTTATATAGGCATCCCAACTGCCTCCACATGACTTGAGAGATTACAATGAGTATACTTACCTCCATTATGGGGTTGACTGATTTGAATAATAGCCATCTATTTGTAATTTTTCATATTTATCTTTAAATGGTCTGAGGAAAAAGATTTTCTTTGTAAATGATAAAATTAAGACAGAAGTAGAAACATCAAGGCTTAAACTTTGAATGGATTGTATGTAGCCTTTTAATGCATCTTAATCAAAATAACCCGTTAACACTAATTGTAGCCACGTCTGTTTTCAAATTCTTTTAAAATCAGTGTTTCTTTACTTCAATGAGCAGCAACATGCTTTCTCTAACTATATAAACAGGTGCTAAACAGGAACAAAAAGTTGTTTTGTTTTTTGGTTTTCTTTTTTCCGTATCCACCACACTGACCTGACAGTCTGTGATGCACTGATGGTTTCACGACATACGTATTCATAGTAACAGCACATGAGGGTAAGATGAAAAGTATTGCTAGAAAAGAATAGAAACCTTTAATGAACAAAAAGATCCAAATGAGAAGCCTTTGTTCTTGAATTGTACTCCATCTAGGTCATATACATTTGTAAAGATAGCCTAACGAGACTAACATAAATGCATTTGGAATAAAAATGTGTGTGTGAACTAGAATGTTAGTTTATGCTCTTGCTTTGTATGTGTGTGTTTTATTTTTGATGTGTGTGTGTGTGTGTGTGTGTGTGTAGGGGTAGAGAAGTATATCGATGGTTTAATTATATCACACTGCATGGCATATGGTAAGGTCAGAGGAAGATCAAGAGGGAGTTTTTCAAAGTTTTATAACAATCACATTTGCCTGAGGAGAACCTGGGATGCCGCATAGGGCCATTCAGAAGGCTGTATGGTGGGGACGGGTAACCGACTTGCCATTTCAGGAGTCCCTGGGGGTGCCAGGGGTTATGTTTGGGCTGCTAGACAGGTCAACAGTTGGAAGACACCAGATGAGTGGAGGCTCTCTCCTCCTGCAAAGACTTACATTCTCACACACACCAGGACAGATTTACTGTCTGATAGGGTCGCTATGAGTTGGAATCAACTCGATAGCGATGAGTTGTTACCTTTCAGGGTGTTTCTGTGTGGCAATCAGGGTGGGGTTAGTTGGGTTCTTCCTGGTTCCTGGAGATTGACCATTTTGAGTAATTTCACATGCTCAAGGTCTGTCCCCAGTTGTTGGGTGGCTGGTGCTGGACTGTCTGAGGTGGAAACACAGCTGTCCAGGAGTGCAAGAACCCAATGAAGGGACTGGTTGGAGGGTGGATTTTATCAACGACTCAGAATTTGATCAGCAACCTGTAGCCATGATCACAAAACTAATTTGAAACAACATAACTAAGATACTATATTGTAGTAGATGTGAATAGTGGTCAGTGTTCGTGTTGTGTGAACAGCCAGCTTTCTTTTAATTAAGATTATATTTGTGTAATGTCTTTATATTGTTACTCTATTTTCATAGATTCAACTAGGAATAATCCCTAATGCTGATTCCACTATTGCTGGCATTTATTCAGTTTCATATTTGGAACTATTACAAATAATGCTGCAACAGACAAATTTGAAAAACAGATAAACATTTGGCAGTCAGCTATGAGTGTATTAAGGATCACTTGTTCCATTTTACTAGCTATCGCCATACAATTTTCTAATATAATTGTATCGTATTAGGTTCTCTCCAGAAGGGCAGAGTAACTCTGGTATTCTACCTTTTTACTTATGCCGGAGGACTTCAGAGAGTGCACAGGAAAGTGAGATTTTTCCACAAAAATATTTTCTCTTTTACTTATTGATGTGTAGGCGTTCTCTATAATTTATAATAGTCCTATATTAAAAAATATGTATTTTTAAGGTTGACTGTGTTCTTGTTTCATTCTCTTAATGGTGAGCAGTTTTAAAATTTAATATTGCCCAATTTGTCTTTTACCTTTAGGGGGACTGATTTTTGTCCCTGCACCAACATCACATGGTGTTCCATTGTTAGAGCTGTATAATAAATCTTGATATCTGGTAGTTGCAAGTTCTCTAACATTAATTTTACTTAACAGTATCTAAATTGTTTCTGGCCCTTTGAATTTTGAGAATCCATTATTTATATTCTCTGTCACACACACACACACACACACACACACACACACACACACGTGCCCCCCCTACAAAAGTTATATATTCATTAATATTGAACTGAATGACTTAATTATTTTGGGAAGAACTGATGTTTTCATATGAGTTATCTCCCAATTTCGCATACAAACACATGCATTAATATTGATGTTTGTTTTAACTATTTTACACATGGTTTAATATTTTACAGATTTTAAGTATTTACAAAATACTTAACTGTCTTCCTTAGATTAAGACAGTCCCTTCTATTATTAGTTTCCTTGAAATTTTGAAGAAAAGTGAGTATTCAATTTTATCAAATATTTTTTCTGCTTCTATTGATCCAATCATATAAATCACTGACCTGCTTATTAATGCATAGGATTACTCTGATTTATTTTTTAATGATGTTCCACCCGTATAGTCCTGAAGTAAATCTATTTAAATGTGAGTATAATGTTTTTTAATGTTGGATTTATTGTGCTTTTTTAAGAACATAACTTTGGCATTATGTTCATGAGGAAAGAGATTGTTCTGAAATATTTCTTTCTCATAATGTCCTGGACAGGTACTGTATTGAGGAAATACTGACATTATGATTATTACTAGTATTAATTTGAAACTAGCCCATGTGCTGCAAAAGCACTGAAGTCAGTGTCATTGTCACTGGTCCTCCTTCTGTAAACTCTCAACTAGTGTTTAAATCCGATGGGAGGAAGGGTTTTCAGGGATGTGAGCACTCACTCCTTTTCTTTTCCCCTTTAATTCATAGTCTTACTCACACAGGCAAGCACACGCAAACACACAGCTGCACCATCCATCTCATCCGAACAGCGGCAGGAGCCAAGTTAAACACTGAGCCCTATGTCAGGCCCTTTCTTCCCATCCCTCTCCTGACGCCCTTCTGTACTTCTGAGTGGCTCTCCCTTCCCCCACTGCTCTAGCCACACCCTTCGAAGTCTGCATTTTTGGTGTGAAGACCATTTTTCTTTTTTCTCTTGATAATCATGGTGTCATGAATTATTGGTCTTTATGAGATTGCCCAATTTTGCTGAGCATATTATCTTCTAAATGTATCCACGTGTTTGACAATTTCATTGCAGTTTTTTAGAGTGGCCGAATAGTTCATTATGTGTAAGTACCAGAATTTATTTATCCATTCTTCCACCGGTGGACTTGCTGTTTGTTCCACCTTTTGTTATTATAGGAAGTACTGTGATAAATATGGGTGTGTCTATACTTGGTGGCATATTATTCTTGATCTCTTTAGGAGATATACAAATAGAGAGATTGCAGAGTTGCATGGCGTTTCTAGTCACATGTGTGTAAGGAAGCGTCGGACTGTTTTCTACAGTGCCTGGTGTGCTGTCTTCACCAGTGTTCTCTATTTGACCTCTCTAGTTGCTAATATCCATTGCAAAGGCTACCCAGGTAAAAATCATGATTAAAAGGTTTATTAAGGAAGTTAATAAGTTGCAATGCCAGTGATAAACTCTCAGGGTTGAATTGTTTCTCCAGACATGTTACAAAATTTAGTTAAGAATACTAACATATGCCCAAAGTCACCCCACTCTGCTAGCAGCCTCAACCCGAAGGCCATTTGGTTGTAGTTACAGACACTGGCTGGAGAGCCACATTGACTAATGCACTGCCCCTGCAGCTTTGCAATCTCCCATCCTGCCCACAGTCTATGAGGGTTCTAATCCCCACATTCTCTCCAGCATTTGTTATTTTCTATTTTTTTAAAATTTTACTATTGGTGTCCATGGGAGATGATTTCTCATCATTGTTTTAAAATGTATTTCTCTTAAAGCTAATGATCACAACAAGCATTTCTTCACATTATTTTGGGCCACTTGGATGTCATATAAAGGGAATTGTCTACTCACATATTCTGTCCATTTTTATTGGATTGAATTTATTTTTCTGATTAATATGTTACACGTTTCTACAGCTTTTTGAGATTAATATTTTATCTGTTGTACCATTGCCAATGTTTACTCAATGTTTGGGTTCTCTTTTTATTCTTTTGACGAAGTCTTCCGATGTACATGAATGCAATATTTTAAGGGGTCCCAGAACTCTATATTGCTTTCTGCAATGTGGGTGGTTTAAAATTATGTTTGATAGTGTATTAGAGCTCTTAAGTTTGTCCCAATGTTTTGTTGATAGTTCTAGTTCTAGGGTTTATATTAATCCATCTTGAGTTCACTTTTTTATATAGTGTGATATATTGGTCATGTTTAATTCTTTTGAAACTGGAGATGCAATTTTCTAGCACCATTTGTTGAAAAGACTATCTCTTCTCCATTTAATGTGCTTTATAAAAAAAATCAGGAGTTTGTAGGTGCTTGGTTATAATTCTGGGTTCACTGTTCTGAAACATTGGTTTCCATGTCTCTCTTAGTACCCATGCTAAATTGTTTTGGTTAACAAGGCTGCAGAATATGTTTTGAATTGAAGAAGAAAGAGGTCTCCTACTTTGTTTTTTAGTAGTGTTTGATTTATCTTGGGTTTCTTTCTTTCCCATATGAAGTTAGGGATTAGTTTTTTTCCATATCTTTGGAGAATTTTACTGGGAATTTGATCAGAATTGCATTGAATTCATAAAGTACTTTTGGTAATACTAACACTTTTACTATATTAAGTCTTTCTATCCATGAACATGGAGCCCTGGTGGTTTAGTGGTTACTCGTTGGGCTGCTATTGGTAAGGTCAGCAGTTGGAAAGCATTGGTCCCTCTGAGGGAGAAAAATGGGGTTTTCTATTCTCTTCAAGAGACTGAGTTACAATATCAGACACTCACAAGGGCAGTTCTGCCCTGTAGGGCAGCCATTAGTCCGCATCAATTGTATGACAGTGAGTTTGGTTTTGGGAGTTTCGTGCATGAAAATGGATGTTTTTTCATTTATGTCTCTTTTTGTTTCTTGAAGAAGTGTCTTATAGCTTTCTTTGTATAAGTCTTTTGTTTCTTTGATTATATTTATTCCAAAGTTATAATGGTTATGTGTGCAGATGTGATCAGTCTGACCAACAATTCAAAACCACCAGCTGCTCTGTGCGAGAAACATTGCACTTTACTCCTGTAAACAGATACAGTTTTGGAAACCCAGAGGGGGTTGCTATGAGTCAGCATTAACCCAATGACAGCAAGTTTGGGTTTATATTATTCTTAGTGAATTTATTTTATATGGTATTGTTCTTTTAATTCTTTTTCAGAGATTTCTTCCTTAATCCAATTAACCTTACATGTTTATCTTATAGCCTGTTATGTTGTCAAATTTTTCAATTGTAGCAGGTTTTTTCCTGGGCATTTGTTGTTTTCTATATATAAAACCATATCTTCACATAGAGAAAATTTTCCTTCTTCTTTACCATATTGGATGCCTATAATAACTTGTTTTTATGTATCCTAACTCTGGCTAAGATATCCAGGACTATATTAAATAAGAATGGTGATAAAGAACACCCCTGTCTGGTTCTCTTTTGGAAGGCAAATATTTTCAATTTCTTCTCATTGAGTGGAATGCTAACCATTGGTTTTCCATGTATGGCCTTTGTTATGTTGAGAAATTTCCCTTTTATTGTCATTTCATTGAGTGTTTTGCTCCAGAATGGATGTGGAATCATATCAAATGTCTTTTCAGCATCAATTGATGTAATCAAATAATCCTATAATTTTGTTTTAGTTATATGATGAATTATATTGATGGATTTTACAGTATGAACAATCCTTGCTGTGAAAAACAGCTTAGAGGGGAATATCTAACTCTTCTTGCTTTCATATTTGCCATGAGGCAAGGGTCAGCCATTCCTTTTTACCTATTCTGATGCCAAGCTTTCCATCCCAACTGTCACCTCACTCAACAGCCATTGCTTCTGTATTTGAAGCAGAGACCCAGAGAAAATTCCCTGAAAATCACCTTTTAGTTAGATAAGAGAGTGGGATAATGAAAAATTACTTGTGGTAAATGGAACTCATTTAAGAACTCATCTATATGAGATCAAATAGTAACAATTACTCTTAAAGCAAAGATAATATGACAAAGGGAAGGGGTAAGGAAATTAGAATATTAGAGAATAAAAATTAGACCATGAATTAATAAGAATATTCCCATGTATTAAAAACTAAAATTAATGCCATCAAATAAGTTATGTCTTCAAACACATTAAAATATTATTTTTAAAGAAAGAAACCCAGAGAGTTCTTGTCTATATTTTCCTCAGACTGCAGTTGATCTGTACTAAACATTCCAACTGTTTATGTGCAACGCAATCCAGTCACAATTTTCCATAAAAAAGATATAATCATAAGAAAATTTAGACCTCCTTAAGTTAATATATACAGTGAACCCTCGTTTATCGCGGTTAATCGGTTCTAGACCCTACCATGATAAATGAAATTCCGCGAAGTAGGATTCCTTATTTGTAAATCAAATATTTTCGTAGTTAGAGCATAGAGGACATGAAAAAA
>NW_022105855.1:4092337-4111210 GCF_000313985.2 Echinops telfairi
TTTGGACGTTACAATGATCATTTATTATTTATTATATTATTTATGGCATCAAGCGTGTACAGTATGAGCCAATCAGTGGCAGTAATGACAGAGCATGCACTGTTACGCAAAAACCGCGATAGAGTGAAGCCGCGGAAGTCGAAGCGCGAAGTGGCGAGGGTTCACTGTAATATATGTGTGCTTATCAGCATAATCATATAATATGTGGTTAAATATAGATTTAGGTAATGCATCTCATCTTTTACATGTAATTAGATGTTTCCTAATTAGTTGCCATACCAACACCCAGATAATTAAGGAACATATTTTCATTTTTTCACCAAAATTTTTAAAGAAATTCTAGTGCAAACACTAAATATTCACTAACCTGGTTGTTCATTAAGTGGTTTCAAAGAATGTGCTTCTTGTTCTGGAGGCTGTGCTGTAAACGTGGATGTCCCTATCCAGACCGAAGAATGGGCTGGTGCACTTGGAGAGCCGTTGAGCTCCCCGGTCTGCATTTGTAGACGGCCTCATCTGAGAGCCGCCTTACCCAAGCCCTGCTCCCTTCCTGAGGGCAACTCCGATGGCGCTCTCTTGGTGTTGTTCTGCACGATCATCTTCTTGCTTCCTTCTTGACTTATTCAACCATTGAGAAGCTCAAGGCTGTGGATTAGAATTAAAGGTAAGTCTCAAAGACATTTGCACACAAGAAATCCATAAATATAAGTATATACCCCTGTCACACTTGCTGATATATTCCAAAGGCCAACTTGTATGTGTGCAGAGGCATTAGGGAAACGGGAGGAAGGCAATGTTTTTCTGTGCCATCCAATTGATTCTGACCCACAGAGACCTCATGAACAACGGAACGGAACACTCATGGTCCTGAACTGTTTACACAATTGCTCCCATGCCTAAGCCCGAATTTGTAGCCACTGTGCCTAGCCACCCTTTGGAGGACCTTCCTCTTTTTCACTGCCCATCTACTTTATCAAAGATAATGCCCTTTTCCAGGGATGGGTCTCTCCTGACAATATGTTCAAAGTATGTAAGACAGAGTCTTGCCATCATTGGCTATCAGAAGCACTTAGGATTTATTTTTCCAAGAATGATTGGTTTGAACTTTTATCAGTTCATAGAATTTTCAATCTTCTTCAACACCAGAATTCAAATTCATTCATTGTTGTTCAATCTTCCTTATTCAATGTCCAACTTTCCCATGCATAAAAGGCAGTGGAGACTATCATGGCTTGGGTCAGGCACACCTTAGTCCTCGAAGTAAGATCTTTGCTCTTTAGTACCGTAAGAGATCTTGAACAACAGATTTACCGATTGCAGTGTCTTTTGATCTCTTGACTGCTGCTTCCAGGAGCATTGATTGTAGAGGCAAATGACAAAATCATTGCAGCTTCAACCTTTTTTCCACTTATTATGATTGTCTAGTGACCTGATTGCAAGAATTTTGGTCTTTTTTACATTGAGTCTCAATCCGTACCGAATGCTGCAATTCCTGAACCTCATCAGCAAATGTAAGTCCTCTTCATTTTCAACAAGCAAGGTTGTATCATTTGCATATCACGGACTGTTAATAAAACTTCCTTTAATTCTTATGCCACATTCTTATTCATATAATCCAGCTTCTTTGATGATTTGCTCCATACATAGATTGAATCAGTATGGTCAGAGGATACAACCCTGATGCACATTTTCCTGAATTAACAGCTTGCTGCATTCCATCATTCTGTTCTCACAACTGCCTCTTTTCCATGTGCAAGTTTCACAGGAGCACAATGAAGTGATCTGGAGTCTCATTCTTCCCAAGGTTATCTATAATTTTATCATCCACAGAGTGGAATGTCTTTGCAAAGTCAATAAAACACAAGTAAACTTTGCTGGTATTCTCTGCTTTCAGCTAAAGTACATTTGACATCAATAATGATAACCCTTATCCCATATCCTCTTCTGAATCCACGCTGAATCTCTGGCAGTTCCCTGTCAATGAACAGCTGAAACCTTTGTTGGATGATCTTCTGAAAAAGTTTACTTTCATGTGATATGAATGACATTGTTCTAGAATTTGAGCTTCCTTTGCATTTTTTCTTTGGAATGGGTATACATCTGGATCTCTTCTAGTCAGTTGGCTTATTCTCTGTCTTCCAAATTTCCTGGTAGCGATGAGTAAGTGATTCTATTTTTTCACCAGCAGAGTGAAACATTTCAATTGGAATTTCATCAATTCCTGGGGCCTCACTATTGGCTAGTACTTTCTGAGCGATTGAACTACTTCCTTTCTTGCTCATATGATACCTCCAGACTGGTAAAGTGATTTTGTGTATTCTTTCTTTCCTTAAATGCTTCCTGCATCATTCAATATTTTGATCTTAGAATCTTTCAATATTGAAACTCCAGTCTTGACTTTTTTATTTAGTACTTTCAATTTAAGCTATGAAGAGTGTGTTCTTCCTTTTTGGTTTTATAATTTATATCTTTGCACATTTCATTCTAATGAAGAGGTCTTTGTCCTCTTGAGCTGCCCTTTGAGATCTTTAACTCAGCTCTTGACTTCATCATTTCTTCCATCTGCTTTAACAAATTTCACTTCTGACATCCACTTTTATATTTTCTTTCTTCCCTGCCTTTAAAAACAGTTTGCTTTCTTTAGTCATTAGTGTTCCAACATCAAATCTGTTGTTGATATTTCTCAAAATTCAGTTGGAATAGATTCAAGGTTGTATTTTGGCTCTCGTGGACTGACTTGTTTTAATTTTCTTCAGCTTACATATGAGCTAATGATGGTCGGCTGCCCAGCATACTTCTATGTGGGTTTTCGCTGCTAATATTGAGCTTCTCTATCACCTCTTCCTACAGGTATGGTGAATTTGACTTCTATGTATCTCGTCTAGAGAAGTCCAGGTGTTGTTGAAAAAAAGGTATTTACTATCAGCAAGTTATTGTTTTTGCAAAATTCTCTTATGCTATCTCCAGCTTAGTTTCTGTCACCAAGTCCCTATTTTCCAAAAGCGATTTCTTCCTCTTTGTTTCCAACGTTTGCTTTTCAATACCAATCGTTATCAGTGCACATTGAATGCATGTTTGATCCATTTTGGACTGAAGTCCTTGATAGAATTCTTCCCAAACTTGGGTGGTTGCTGTACAAATTTGAATAATAGTTGTATTCATTGGATTTCCTTCAAGGCAGAAAGATATAATTTTATTGCAGACAACATTGTATTTCAAGATTGATTTGCAATGTTCTTTTTGACAATAAATGCCATGTCATTCCTCTTGATTGTGGAAGTCCCAGCACAGTAAATCAGAGGATTTTCTGATTCAAAACGGCCAATGCCAAACCATTTCAGCTCAATAATGCCTATGATATCAATCTTTATGTCTCTAATTTCATTTTTGATGACTTCAAATTTTCCTGTATTCATACTTCACTCATTCCAGGTTCTGATGGTTAGCAGGTTTTTGTAGCGGTGTCTTTTGACCTTGAGTTATACCTCATCAGCCAAAGAGGCTTCTCCCAGAGGCTTTCCTCTATTCATGTCACCATGCTCGACTCCACTCCAAGAAAGCAGCTCCCTGGAAGGCTTGTTTCTAGTTTATTGGGTCACGAGGCCTCATCCTCTGGCCCTATCACCAACAACATTCTGGCTCTGGTCCTTAGTCCTTCAAATCTGACAGTGTTTCTAAACTATGCATAAGGTTTTCAGCTTCAACTTCCTCTGAAATGGGCAGCCAATTCTTTCTTTATTGCCTGTTCTTTGGCTGGAAGCTGCCCTGAAACCTGTTCACTTGGGTAACCCTGCTGGTATTTAAAATACCAGTGACATTGCTTTCAGCATCACAAAAGCCACCACATTATGACAAACTGACAGAGAAGCGGTGGGAGGAAGACCATATCAGATTCAAAATGGAAGATGAATACTTCATAGAATGATTGTCAGATCACTTCATTATATACTCCCAAACCTCTGAGAATCATGGTGCAGTCAAGGTGATATTTAACCTTCACCATCACAGCCAGAGTTACTTTTGCCTCACATTGAGCATTTTTTAATGGCCACAGAATATATCATTAATGACAAAGTAGGAGAAGAGTAGATTCTTAACTATTGTCATATATGTGAGATATGAATACATATGGAGCGCATTTATACAGAATAAGATAAAAACTCATTTTGCAAAAGGTAATTAATCAGAAATCATTTAAATCATGTCAACTATTGAAGGGCACTTGATCTTTATTGAAACATTCTTATCTTTCTTCTGTGGAGTGTCTGGTGGATTTGAACCACTGACTTGGAGTTAGCATTTTAATGCCTACTTCAGTTTGCTATCCAGTTTCCCAGATCTTTAGATTTTATTTAATGTCATTCTTTTTGAACTATGGTATAATTTCCCTTTTTCTGCACATTCATTCACCTAGGAAATATTATAAGGAACTAATATATAATGGTATAAAAGATGTCAGGTATTTATTTTCAAATTTAATAGGAAAACTTAATATCTGAGAACAGTTTCTCTGATTTTGTAAATGAAATTACTAATAAACATTTATCATGTCAGTGACCTTTTACTTCCTGATATACAGAAAAATACATGTTTTATTCTTATAATCTTTTAAAAAATCATTTTATTGGGGTTCGTACAACTCTCATCATAACCCATACATCCATCCATTGTGTCAAGCACATTTGTACATTTGTTGCCATCATCATTCTCAAAACATTTGCTTTCTATTTGAGCCCTTGGTATCCACTCCTCATTTCCCCCCTCTCTTCCCATCCCTCCTCCCTCACAAACCTTTGATAAAGTATAAATTATTATTATTTTGTCATGTCTTACCATGTCCAATGTCTCCCTTCACCCACTTTTCTGTTGTCCATCCCCCCGGGAGGCTGTTATATGTAGATCCTGGTGATAGGTTCCCCCTTTATACCCCATCTTCCCCTTCCCCTCCTGCTATCACTACTCTCATTATTGGTCCTGAGGGGTTTATCTGTCCTGGATTCCTTGTGCTTCCAGTTCTTATCTGTACCAGTGCACATCCTTTGGTCTAGCTGAATTTGGAAGGTAGAATTGGGATCATGATAGTGTGGGGGTGGGGGGCAGGTGGGGAGAATTAAAGAACTAGAGGTAAGTTGTATGTTTCATCGTTGCTATACTGCACCCTGACTGACTTGTCTCTTCCCCATGACCCTTCTGTAAGGGTTGTCCAGTTGCCTACAGGGTCTCCACTCCATTCTCCCCCTCATTCACAATGATATGCTTTTTGCTCTTTGATGCCTGATACCTGATCCCATTGACACCTTGTGATCACACAGGCTGGTGTGCCTCTTCCATGTGGGCTTTGTTGCTTCTCAGCTAGATAGCCGCTTGTTTATCTTCAAACCTTTAAGACCCAGTTGCTATATCTTTTGATAGCCAGGCACCATTAGCTTTCTTCACCACATTTGCTTATGCACCTGCTTTGTATTTCTTATAATCTTTATTAATATGTTCTCATCCACAAGGGCCTCATGCACTAAGCTTTTAAACAAAGTCTAAGGTAATTTTACAATGTATTTAAAAGCTGATAACCTCATATTCCTAAATCTTTGTCCACTTTCCAAACATACAGAAGGGACTTTGTGCCAAAATCTACTTGTATTAGATTGCTTTATAACTAAGAGTACTTCTGTGTTAATGATCTCCAACAATCAACCAGTATGTCCTAGATTAGCATATACATCTTGACTGTAACATACAAAATTGATTCTGCTTTGTAAACTGGTTAACTCATAAGCAGAATTCTATATATTCAAAAGAAGAGAAAAGAAAAACAAGAATTAGCTTCTTGATTATTTGGCTGGCTAATAAGAGACTCTAAGACTAAAACAGATGCTCAGGACGCTAACATTCGAACATTGGCAGGAGAGTCCAGTCCATGCAAAAGTATATAGTGACTGGTGAAGTGGAGGGGCAGTGAAATAGGGGAAGCTCCTTGACTCAGTGAGTTGACACAGTGGCTGCAATGATGCCGTCGAATATGACAATGATTATGAGGATGGCACAAGACTGGGCAATGTTTTGTTCTGTTGTACATACTGTTGCTATGAGTCAGAACTAATTCCATGGCACCCAACAACAACAACAATGCACAAATCATAATGATAATGATTTTGCTAGAGTCTCTGTCTAGTTTGTTTGAAGTCAATATCAATTGGGGAAGATAAGTCACAATAAGAAAGTACTACTATAAGGGAAAAATAACACAACTATAACCATAGTAAATGTATTCTCATCAAGACACTGTTGAAGGTTATCTTTTATTTATTATCATTCTATTTGGAAATGACTATTAAATCTCATTTTTATATAAAAATGTCACCATTTCTCCAATATAAAATACTTATTATTTAATTTCTTCTTGTAGTTGAAAGTTTATTTTGAGGACTCTTCTAATTCTTTTTTTGGGGGGGGGTTTGGAAGAAGTTTCAATGTGTCTTTCACTCTGTTATTTGGATGGAAGGTACATACATTGATCAAACCATAACATTCACACAAGTCCACCCTTAAGATTCTTTACATTAATACATATATTAAGAAGGCTCAATAGTATGGCATATTTCTTGAAGATGATAGGATAAGATGTCAAATTTCATTCTTTCTACTTTTTTGATGCGTATGCTTATTGAGATAAATTGTGCTCTGAGTACCACTTTTGCTATATCCCTAAAGCTTAGGTATATTATACTATTTTTAGTGACAAAAAGAGAATCCAGTGAGGAATGGATGTGTTTTGTTTTATTAAACAAAAAGAAATGTTAAAAAATTATCCAACACTCTTTCAGAGATGAATGAAAACTACACAATACTTAAGGATATGAAATATTTTCCTTCCATGAAGCTGCTGCAAAAGTAAGGTAACTTTCACATCTTTGAATCCAGGTTTATTTTCTGTTCTCAGTTAAATTATGTGCCCTAGGTATTTTATTATGTTTTCTAATTTATTTTCATGGTTTTGTCATATAGGTATTTATATGATGGTAATAAAAAGAACAATGAAATAAAATTTTTTAATTTAGAAATTATTCTATTCTGTTGATTTTCATCACACATATTAACAACCGGAATGCTTTCTGAAAATTAAAGTGAATGTGAAGCATTATCTACATGTCTGCATTCATCTCCTGAAATAGGAGGACAGATCATTTATTCAGAGCTGAAAATAAATACTTTAAACTCCGATCAGGACAACATAAGAAAAAGTAAGGAAGGATAAAGTATGTATATCCAAACCAAAGAAACTCCACTGCCACTGAGTCTGTAGAATCTATAGATATAGGTTCTAGCTGAAATTGTCTTTCAATCCCTTCACCAACGTCAATGTAATTCAATTATCAAATTTAAGAAAATCCAGTATCTCAAATAATTTAACTTGCCTGTCTTCATGAGGTTACTTAGACTATCTCTGAAAACCTAACTGAAAAGAAAAATTAAAATATGATATTCAAGTTTGGTATATTCCAGAGAATTGATGTCATTTGAGTACTACATTTAAATATTTGTAATGGAAAGAGACAAATGGGGAAATAATTTTGCCATCAATTGTTTAGGAACGATTGTGAGTCTCTTGGTGGAATTATGCACTCATTGCATAAAATTTCGAGGCACACCCAAACAGTGTTTGATATGCTTGTGACTGTAGTTTCAGCTGCTTAATTGTGTAACTAGGGTATTATTGAAAATACCATTGAGTTTCCAATAATATTATGATTATATATGCATGCGAGTATATAGTGCTTTAAAAATTATAAATGTTTACATTGTTAGAATATGAAATTTCTCTGAGAGGTAGAGAGTCATTTCTAGACATTTAACTCCCGTGTCACTGCTGCTTCAGCGGAATCTGTCATCTTTTCTATTTATAATTCAAAGTTTTAAGATATTCTGGAGTTGGGAACAGATTCCCTTGAATTCTTGATACTTAATTCAGCCTTTCCATCCTGTCCTCCTTAATATCGTCTCTCTGGGTTGGATCTGTGCCATTTTCCTGGTGTCACGCTGGAGTCTTGGAATCTTGTGTTTGCTTTTCCTTTTATCAACTGGAATCATAGGATTCATGTGTAAGTTAAACTACACTGGTGGCCTTATCAACATAGCTCCTCACAAAAGAATTATTATTTCAGTAGTTTCCAGAACTATATGCTTAGAAATCCCTCCCACCATCACCACTGGTGCAATTGCTTGGCCACGAATTTGCTTCCTCATGCTGCTGTGGTTGGGAGGGGCCATCAAGTTGGTTCCAGCTCATAGTGTCTCTATGTTCAACAACAGCCAACACTAGGCAGGCCTGGGCCATGCTCACTGCAGTTATTATAATTGAGGTCATTGTTTCAGATGCTGTGTTAATCCTTCTCTTTGACGGTTTTCCTTTGCTGCTGACATTCTAACAAGTGAGATGTCCTTTTCCAGGGACTTATCTCTCCAAATATAATGTTCATTCTTAGGGCAACAAATGTACAAATGTGCTTGACACAATGGATGGATGTATGGACTATGATAAGAGTTGTACGAGCCCTCAATAAAATGATTTATTTAAAAAAAGTAAAATAAATAGTATTTTTACTTCTGATAATTCTGAAATTTGGATGACAGGTAGTCTTAAGACTACATTTGAGATTTGGTCCATCTTAAATCATATTCTGTGGGCACTCTTTGTCAATACACTGCCAAGTTCTATTGATTTTGTTTCCATTGTGCAGATGACATATTTTAAAAATATATTCTCATAAATACTTATAATATGCAAATTAATGTTCTCTCTTTTGTTATTGCAATCCTCTTTTCATTTACTTAAAGTAAGGAGATGTTTAAAATGCCATTGAAGCTGTGTTTAAATAAACCATCTTTATTGAAATAACATCTACTTAGCTCACAAACTAATGTCTGTAGTTATGTCATTCAAATGCCCAGAAAACATTAATGGTCATTTTCTGCTAAAGGTTCAAATGTCCCAAACCGTAGTGAAGTTCATGAATCATAATCTTATTTTAACATGTATTTTTAACTTTCATTCTATAGGTCTAAACCGGATTTAAATTATTACAGTTATTTTGTTTTAAATATTTTTACTCTTCCATCTTTATTCTCTCTGTTTTTCGGCATATTTGCTTCTGCTGTTCCTTTCATGTGGACAATTATCTTTGTGTGTTTATCTCTGTCTGTGAAAACATTGTCTCCTCAAAATATATCTGTAAACAGACTGTCGAATTTTGTAATTCCCCCCTGACTTTTCTAATTGCCTAACCAGGTATTTTTACTCTCTTTCTAAACCCACTTTGCAACCTTTGATTTATGTTTTCCACGTGCATTATTTTTCTCCATCTCATACTTTCTCAACTTTGTTGTTGACACGTTGGCAAAATAATTCTTTATAGTGGAAATGGTAGGGTGCATTCTTGTATGTTTAGCATAATCACGGATCTCTACCCTGAAAATAATGATTAAAAACTCAACAGCAACAACAAAAAATCACTGTGATTCCAACTCAAAGCACCCCTGTATTGTTACTGTTGTTAGGTGCCGTCAAGTCAGCTTTGACACATAGCCACCCTGCATAACAGAATGGAACACTGCACAGTCCTGCACCACCTTCACAATGGCTCATGTGAGTTTGCATAGTCAACGAAACACAGGTAAGCATCTTTCTGATATGGTCTGCTCTGAGCCAAGAAACATCTGACTTCATCAGGGGTCTCCCTGTTTCAAGTCCTTTTCTGAATCTGGCTTGTTCCCTGTCAATGTGCTGTTCCAATCATTGTTGCAGGATTTTCAGTAAAATTTTACTTGTGTGCTATATGAATGATAGTGTTCTATAATTTGAGCATTCTGTTGGGTCACCTTTCTTAGGAATAGGCACAAATATTCCGGTTTTGGCTAGATAGCTCTTCCAAATTTCCTGGCATAGATGAGTGAGAATTTGTTAGTTTAGCTTAGGGACTGAGGCATCCGTTAAGCATGCTCAGAGGTCTGAGCTACTGGGCCATGAAGGAGTAGTACACTGCGCGTGCTCAGAGGTACAGGCTTCCAGCCAGGAAGGGGAGGTACATCTGAATGGGTGCTGCATCTGATTGGCCCAGTTAAGCCAAGTAAATTTAATTCAGCCAGTGGGCAGGAGCCCAGAGCAACCGCATGACTTTCCGAGCAGTTTCTAGGTTGGTTGCACATTCGGGAGGAGCTCTGTGGGTGCCTGTGTAAACCTGAGACGACTTTTAACTCTCATAAAACTCACTTGGATCATGAACCAGGCTTCAGTGTGAATTCTTTCATGCTCGGAGCCAAGGACCGAGGTATATCTCTCCCCTGAGAGATCGAACAGATTCCAGTGCTTATTCGGCTTCCTGAATTATTTCAGTGACAGATTCATCCCTTTAGGACATGGTAAATCTGCCTTTGGTGGGTTTGCTAGACTGCAATCCTGTACTGGAATAGAAAGCCTCTTCTTTCTTCTGTTGAGAGGCTGCTGGATTCAAACTGCTGACCTTGTGGTTAGCAGCCCAATGCATAAATACATTGCCACCAGGGCTTCTTGAAGATGGTGGTTGTTAAATCTACAATGCCTCCAGGTATTTCTAGTGTCTTTTGCAGGGCATAATTGCCTATAGTTAAGTACAATTGTTCTAGGTCATTTCCCATTCTTGCCAGACACCGTGGGTGATTCAAAGATAGTTAATGAAGAAAACCTGTATGCAAGGTGTATGTCTTTAAATACATATAATTCAATATATATAATTTAAAAAATATCATCTTTATAATGACATAGTTGAGCATAGGTCCTAAATATCATGGCTTAAAAATCAATTAGACACATACAACACATATTTCTACTTTATTAAGATATAAATAACTTATCAGCTCCGTGTTTAAAGTTTTGGGGTACTTCTGTTTTCCAAATTGACCAAATAAAATTATAATACCCCCATCAATGGATGAGGGTTTTTCCAAAGTTTTCTGGCAAATAATATTTGTGATTTTTAAAAAAGCTACACTGTGAGTGTGAAGTAGCATCTCATACTAGTCTTAATTAGCATTGCTTAGTGACTAATGATGTTCAAACTGGGTTTTCTACTCCAGTAAAGAATTACAGTCTTAGAAACTCATGGGGACAGTTCTAACCTTCCTTACAGAGTGGCTATGACTCAGCATCCACTCAGTGGCAATAGCCCTGGTTTGTTTGTTTAATGATGTTGCGCATCTTTGCATGTGCTTACAGGCAATTTCGATGTCTTCATAAGAGAAGCCTGTATTCAAAATTTTAATTGCACTGTCTTATTGTTGAATTGTAAAATTTCTTTACATAGTCAAGACCATTATTGCATATATTCTCCCACTGTGTGGGTTGTACTTTCACTTTCGATTGTATATTTTGAATCATAAATGTTTCTAATTTTAATGAAGTACAATGCTTTTCTTTATTTACTTGTGTTTTTTTGTGTTATATCTATAGAACTGTAGTCTATATAAGATAAAAAGAATTGCATACATTTATCCTCTAAGAGTCATATAATGTGAGTCTTTGATCAATTTTGAGTTGATTTTTATATATAGTTTGAATTTAGCATATCATCTTTGTATTTATTTAGATCTATTTATTTTTCAACAGTTTTTGCAGCTTTTAGTGAATATACTTTTCATTCGTTAAGGTTTTGCTAATTATATATTTTTAATATAAATTGTATTTTCCTAACTATTTTCAAATTGTTCATTACTAGTGTATAAAAATATAACTAATTTTGGTATATTGATCATGTATCATGCAATCTTGAGGAATGTATACTGGATTTTAAAAATTTTTCAACAATCAATATGATGCCATCTAATACGGTTGCCTTTTATGTCTTCCTATCTCATTTAGTCTAATGAGACCAGCAATGCCACTCTTGACTAACCACGTAGAGAGCTGTTATCCACTCCTTGTTTATCCTGATCTTTGGAGGAAAACTTCTTTCAGTTTGTCATTTCTAAGCACGATAATAGCTGCAGATTTTTCTAGATGCCTTCTATTAGATTAAGAAACCTCCCAATTTACTGAGTGTTTGTTGAATCTTTAACTACTTTGTTAAATTTTTATTTTATTTTTTATTATGGAGAAGTATTTGTTTTAAGTGCTTCTTCTGTGCTTTTTGGAAGATTGCTTTGTTCTTATTTATTCTATCAATGTGATTTATTACATTTTTTGATTTTCTGATGTTGAATTCACCTTGTATTTTATGGATGTATGTAACCTTTAAAAAATAGTTTTATTGAGGCATAATTAACATGTCATACAATTCCACAGTCCAATCATATTAATATGGGCTACAGTCATCACTGCAGTTTGGAATACTTTATTCCATTGGAAGAGCCAAAGAGGAGCTGTAGATTTCGCTGAGGATCTCTGCATTTCCTCCGTTCTTCTGCTCTCTGTTCTTATATGTTCTCCTGATCTAGCTGCAATCATGCCCGGCCTAGCTTTTCTGGCTCGGATCTCTTAGCTGAGCCTTTCTACTAGGTGTAGTAGTTCTACTATTTTCTTTACAATCCAAGAATCTCCTGGCCTTTTTAGAATATCTCTTTACTGATATTCTGTATTCAGGAGACAAAAGTGTCCATTATGATGTATGGAATGTTATAAGAGCTGTAAGAGCCCGTAATAAAATGACTTAAATAAATAAATAATGAAAATAAAATAGGCTTGAGCATTAAAAAGTGTCAATTATTATTTATTTCACATTATTTAAGTAAACTTTCCTTTACTGGTCATTGATAATTAATAATACTTTAAAAAATTATTATTTCATGGAAAAATTCTACTGCCTGTTTTGGTTCTCATTGATGGGTTATACTTTGCTGTTTCTTTTTATTTCTAGTATGTTTTTTATTGAAAACTGGTATTTAGAAAATTATAACAAATTTGAATACTGATCTAGTCTCCACTAGTGCTTTACTTTTTTGTTGTGGACTTTATTGTTATTTGCCTAATTTTTGTTTTTCTTTCATTGTTAGCGTCCTTACCACTTATATATGGAATCTACCTTCAGAATGTAGCAAATAATTCATGATTACTTAAATATATCCTGTCCTACTTCATTACTTTAGAAATATGGTCCCAGGAATCTTGATTGTTATAATGTATCTATCCTCTTCACTGTCCTACATTTTATCAATCCATATGTTAAGAGCAAAATTGAAATAATCATATTGTCTTTATGAACTTTCACTCTATGCATGATCTTAGTCTTACACATTCACCACCCTGTGATCTGAGAGCACCACATGGTTGTTTATATTTGCTGCTCATCTACATTACTCTAATTACATCCTCCCCCTACCACAAATTAATCCCTTGAGAACAGAAATTTAGATTTGTCTTCATTCTATCATTATAATACTCGGTCTGTTTATTACTCTATTAAAATATTGTCAGTATATAAGATGTGGAAGTGAAACTCATATACAAAGAAGAGATGCCTAACAGCATAGCAGTGAACATGTCAGTGATTTTGAATATTAACACATACTAAAATTGTATCTTTTAGTCAATCCCACGTGATGCCTGAACATGAGCTTAAAATTTTTAGTAAATTTTACAGGATATTTGGGCAAAATAAATACAGAAGAATCCACTAGGCAGCATAGCTCAAAAAGCCACAGACTCATGTAGACGTCCAACACAGATATGTACATATGGCTGAAAAACAGACCCAAAGGTTCTTCTCTAGTGCCATTTACCATCCAAAAGAAGAATTGAAAATTTCTTACATTGTCAATTGATTTTGTAGTTCAGCTATTATTTTGATTTAGTTTAAAATTAATACAAATTGGAGATTTTTAGATTTTTTGGGTTTTTATAGTATTATATTTAAATTAATAGACTTCAAAATAGCACATATTTTACAAGAAATAGAATTGCTTGATAAAATACACTAGGGATCATATAATTTATTATGATTATTTAGGTGAGGTACTAAGCAAGGTCTGTTTGTACCTATAGATTTTACTCATTGGAGTAAAATAGAGAATATAGAAAACTTACTCTTGTGGGATAGTCCTTTCTGTAGAGGTTGCTTGTTATTTTGTTATTTTTATAAATAATTCCTGGAGATGTCTAATGGTAGTGTATGTGAAATTGGAGGTGTAGTAATAGGGTCTTGTCCCAAATCCGGGCTCTTTCCAGAGAATACAAAGGGAACCCAGAGGCCCCATAAAATAAAATGCTTCCAGGATGATGGCAGGAGCATTCCTGATCCTCTCAGACCAAAAGCCCTTCCCTCTGCATGACACTGAGTGGTGTCTATGAACCTCTTTTGTTCCCAGGAAGTGGAATCAGCATATGAAAACATGCATGGTCATGTTATAACAAGAACTGTTATTATATTTAAATTAACTCAAAGACATTTGAAGAAAGTAAGAAGTTATGCAAAGAAATGAGCTCCACACTTGTTAAAATAGAAGATGAAAAAGAAGTGGTGATGTATAATTCCTATTTTCGATAATGTACTTTACATGTCTGTCCTATCTAATGGGTTAGTTTGTAATGACATTTTAGTGCTTAACAAACCTGATAATTGTGAATTGACACAGATTCAAGCAGGTTTTATATAAAGAAGTATAAATAAAAATAATAAATATAGAATTCTCACAGTACAGTGTGTATACATTCAAACATCAAATAAAAGAAATATTATATTTCAAAATATATCACATAATCTTAAGGAAAATAGTATATTCCAATCAAATAATTCCATAGAAATTTACTACCTGTCTCTGAAAAAATTATAATACCATTATGAAATAATAAAGATTTAAAAAAACCACTGAATTGAAAAGATAATCCTAGGGGGACATAACATTAGGAGTATTATTTCTGACTTGTTCTAATATTTAATATATATTTGATTGTAATTGAACTGAATTAACTTTCATAATATTTAATGTACAGTAAGTGAATATTATCTCTGCATCTAATGTAAATTAATAATCACATTTAATGAGGGTGTTCCTGATATTCCTCTCCGGTGAGTAATGTAGGGTTTTTATGGAAGGCAATAATATCATTTCCCCGAAAGTAAGACATCCCACCAAAATAAGACCTACTTACAGTTTTGCCTCTCACTGAAATATAAGGCACCCTGCCAAAAATAAGACCTCCCCCAAAATAAGGCCCCCTGAAGCTACCGTAACTCTGGACTCTGGACCGTGGTTGCGAGTGCCGCCACACAGCTCACTGTTGGCTGCAGCGCAGCCGGAGCAGACAGGAAGTACAAAGTCTCTTTTAATAAAACAATAAACAATAAATGTGTACTGTATTCTTCTTTATGGAAAAATAAGACATCCCCTGAAAATAAGACCTAGCGCATCTTTGGGAGCAAAAATTAATATAAGATACTGTCTTATTTTCAGGGAAGCAGGGTATGTGTGCATTACCCATGGCTATGGGACAAACATTAGAAAATTAGGGAAGAGTATTTATCATCTAGCATTTAATTTTTTATGAAGTGTCTGTACCCTAAATTAATTTGTTTACTTTCTTTTTTTAAAATCAGGGGAGAGCGCAAATGCAGTCCCCTACTACCACAAATGATGCAGTCAAGTTTCCCACATTTGGGGAAATCCCAGGGGTCAGCACATCTGGAGTGCAATGGATAAGCCTCACCCTGGGAAAACCACCTTCACGGTCATGGTATCTCCCCTGCCAGGTAAGTATAATTTTTTTACTTTCAATATTCTGATAGACCTTTAGGATTTCAGGAAAACTATATGAACATTTTAATTTGGAATTTTTCTATTGATTTACCCATTAAAATGGGCAAACTTTATCACTTTGAAACAGAGGAACTTAACCGGGATCCATGTGTGCCGGAAAAATAAAAAGCATGTACTAAAAACACCATCTGAAAATAAAAAAGAATGAAGAAAATTTTTTTACAGCCAGAAAACTTCGATTTGGTTCAATTTTCACTCTTTACTCTTGGGAAGGTGGTTTAGGAAACAAAACTAATGTTCTTCACAATTCATTGGGAAAGATCGAGTGAAATAATATGTGAGTATATGTGTGAGGTCTGAAAAAGTAAGGTGCTAGATTAATATAAGCCACTTTCACATTACCAAGTAATTTTCCTGCCAGCGAATCAACATCAAATCTGATGGGGAAAGAAACACCTCCTCCAGATTTCCATTCCTTTCGGGAAAAGCTCAGTCCTTCCCCAAACCAAATGAAACTCCCTGCCATCGAGTCGATTTGGACTCTTAGTGGCCCTAAAGGGCTGAGAAACTGGTTTTCTGAGATGGTAAAGTTTTAGAACAGAAAGTCTCACCTTTCTCCCCCAAACTAATGAGTGGAGTCTAACTGCTGACCTTGTGGGTAGCAATCCAACATGTAAGCCACCATGAGACCAGGTCTCAGCACTTATGGAACACAAATATAAATCAATTTCATATCACTTTCGGTATATGAAACCCAGGATTGATAAACCTATAGGGACAGCAAGTAGAATAAGGGATTCTGGGGGAGGGGTGCACAGATATGGTAAAAGAAGGACGATGTCAAGGAGTCCATGTAGAAAAAGAATGTTTGGAAACTGATTGTGGTATCAATTGTACATTACACTTGAGGTGATTAAAATATGGAATTATATGATATATGGATTAAATCCAACTAATTAAAAAAAAGATATTATAGTGTCAAAATCCCCCAGGTTCAGAACTTCTTGCAAGTTTTCCAGGTTAAAGAGACAAAATCCTGAGAGGTACTCAGTTAAAAGTGTGAGAGAAAGATTAAAAGTTCAAGAGGTCTGGTGTGTTGAAAAATATGAAATATAACCTTGACGAAGGACAATTTGAATTTGGATTGAATTAATTAACCTTCTATCAACCTAACAGAAGAAAGAACAGACATAATCTGATAAAATGTAACACTTGTAGTATTAACTATTTTATATAAAATACCTGCCAAACAACAAGAAAACATACCAATAATTGACAGAACTAAAAGAATTACACAATGATCATGAGGTGTCCATAAGATTAGGTATCAGGCGTCAAAGACCCAGAGCAAAAAATCATAATGTGAATGAGGGGTGGGGGACGGGGAGAGGGGAGTGGAAGCCCAAAGCCAATCTGGAAGCAATTGGACATCCTTTTACAGAAGGGTTGTGGGGAGAAGATGGGCCAGTAAGGGTGCAGTGTAGTACTGATGAAACATACAACTTTCCTCTGGGTCTTTAATACTCCCCCCACCCACACACACTATCATGACCCTAATTCCACCTTACAAATCTGACTAGACCAGAGCATGTACATGGGTACAGATAAGAGCTGTAAACACAGGGAATATAGGACAGATAAACTCCTCAGTACCAATATTGAGAGTAGCCATACCAGGAGGGTAAGGGGCAGGTTGGGGAGAAAGGGGAAACTGATTACAATGACCTATCTATAATCCCCTCCTAGAGGGAAGGACAACAGACAAGAGGGTGGGGGGAGACATCAGAAAGTGCAAGACACGAAACAATAATAATTTGTAAATTATCAAGGGTTCATGGGGGGGGGGATAGGGAAGGGGATAATTGATGAGCTGATACCAAGGGCTCAAGTAGAAAGAAAATGCTTTGAAAACGATGATGGCAACATATCTACAAATGTACTTGAGACAATGTATATATGTATGGACTGTGATAAGAGTTGTATGAGCTCCCAATGAAATGATTTAAAAAAAAAGAATTACACAAATTCATAATTGTAGTGGGACACTTAAACAAAATTTATCTTCTCTTGGATAGTGCAGACAAAAAGTGCATAGAGATGAAGTGTATCTGAGCAACATACATTTCAATAATAAATTATGTATTGGACATATAGATAATAAAACCCGATAATTAAAAAATTAACTTTGTGTTGTACATGACATATTTAAAAAAATTAACTCTATGCTTCCTAAACTAACCCCAGTAAATTTCAAAAGACTTGCATAATTGAATACATGTTCATTGATCATAGTGGAATGATTATTTACATTAGTAACAAAAGGATAATTAGAATTTCTATCACTGCCTGGAAATTAAGCAATTTGTTTCTAAAAATTCATGACTCAAGAAGGAGGTAAACATAAAATCTGATAACCCCTTTGTTTTGACTAACGATGATTTTGGACCATATCAAAACTATTGGTATATACCTATTATACAACCAACTGCGAGGTGTATCTAGAGTGTTAATGAATAGAATGTAAAAGATGACATATTGGAAAGGAATCATCTAAACCTCCATCACAAGAAACTGAAAAACAGAAGCATATTAAATCCACAGTATTGACAAAACAGCAATCAATATAATAAAACTCTGGTAGTAAAGAAAATTTAGGTCAGAGCTTAGTGCTTCACTAGAGGAATAAAACTCATAACCTCTACAAGAATAAACAAGAATGAAAAAAAAACCCAAATGACCTGTTCCACGTATGAACATTAGAGCACCATTATGGTTTTAAAGACACTGCAAGAGCACAGAATTATGTAATGTGGCTTCTCCGGGCAAAGTCTGTGTTGTTGTTGTTAAGTCACGCTGAGTCGGTTCTGACTCATAGCGACGCTGTACAAAATAACAAAACTGCCAGTCCTGTGCCATCCTCAGCATTGCTCTTGTGTTTCAGCACATTGATGCAGCCACTGTGTCCGTCCACCTCGTTGAGGGAGTTCCTCTGTTTCATTGGCCTCTACTTTGCCAACGATGATGCTCTTCTCCAGGGATGGGTGTCACCTGACAACATGTACAAATACCTGAGACGAAGTCTAGTCATCCTTGCCTCTAATGAGCATTTTGGTTATACTTCCAATGCAACTTACGTTTTTGGTTTTTTTTTTTTTT
>NW_022105855.1:4112191-4143047 GCF_000313985.2 Echinops telfairi
TGTGGGCTTTGTTGCTTCTGAGCCAGATGGCCACTTGTTTACCTTCAAGCCTTTAAGACCCCAGTCCATGGTACTTCCAATATTCTTCACCAACACCATAATTCAAACCCATCGATTCTTCTTCAGTTTTCCTTATTCAATTTCAGCTTTCTTAAGCATATAAAGAAATTGAAAATTGCATGACTTGGTCAGGCACAACTCAGTCCTTAAAGTAAGATCCTTGCTTTTCAATACTCTAAACAGGTCTTGTGCAGTAGATTTACCGAGTGCTATGTGTCATTTGACTTCTTGACTGCTGTTCCTGCAAACATTGATTGTAGAGCTAAACAAGACAATATCTCTGACAGTCCCAATCCTTTCTCCATTTATCAAGATGGCCAGTTGTGAGACATTTTGTTTTCTTTACATTAAGCTATAATCCATACTGAAGGCTGCAATCCTTGATCTTCCTCAGCAAATGTTACAAGTTCTCCTTATTTTCACCAAACAAGGTTGTTAATAAGACTTCCTCCAACCTGATGCTGCATTCTTCTTCAAATAATGCAGCTTCTGTAATCATTTGCTCAGCACACAGATTGAATAAGTATAGTGAGTGGATACAAGCCTGATACACATCTTGCCTGATTTCAAACCGTGCAGAAATACATTGTTCTGTTTGCACAACTGCCTCTTGATCCATGTACAAATTCCACATGAGCAAAATATCGTGTCCCGGAATTCTCATTCATCTCAAGGCTATCCATATGATGCTTTCCACAGGTTTTCAGTGGCTAATTCAGCGGAAGTAGACACTTTGTTCTTTCTTCATGATCTCCATTTTAGTCTGGAAGCTCTGCATTGCTTCACGTTGGTGACCCTGCTGGTATTGGAAATACTAGTGACATTGCTTCCAGCATCATAGCAACACACAAACCACTACAGTATAATAAACCACAGTCTCTGTAACCCCCACCAAACGACCTTTCCCTTCATGGGTCTAGTGAAGAAGGTAGAGGAAGACACTGATAGTATTCACCTCCGAGTTCACCTGTAAGTCCTTTCCTTTTACACTTTTATTGACATATCATTCTAATAAGATACTTTTCTTTGGTTTAAAATATTAAACAAGAGTTGTACAACCAGCACCACAATCAATTTTTGAACCTTTTCTTCATTCTAGCACTCATTATTATTATTGCCCCATTGCCCCCCAATCTATTCTGCCATAACCCTAAGAAACTTTTCATCCAGTTACTGTCTCTGCAGATTTACCTCTCATGGATTTAATAAAAAGTAAAAAACACAACCATCTGCCACAATAATTTTAAAATGTAACAGAAAGACCTCAATCTAAAAGAAAGCAGAAAATAATAAAAACTAGGACAAAAGGAGGAACAAGTGATAAGGTGTTACACTTTAACCTAATTACCTAAATCAGTGTGCATCCACTTTTCAGTACACTCAGCTATTCACAGCATCGGGCAATGGTCAGAGGGCATTCTTCAGATGCTTAATCCACTGCTGCAAATAGCTTTTGGGCTTTCACTGCCATCCATAGCCTTCTGTAAGCAGGTGCTCAGAATTCAAGCTCTAATACTCTTTCCTCCTCTGGTTTGGATTTTATTACTTACAATCCTTGTATTACTGACTGGTGTCCTTAGATGGTTGGTTTACTTAGCTGAAGCCTTACTTAGATGACCTCTTGTTTGAGACAAGCTTTTAATATCTCAGATTCTATTATTTTTGATAACAGGGTAGAATCTGATTTCTTTACCACACTTTGCTATAACACCCATATCTTCAATGATCTCTTTAATAAGGCAAGTATCGAGTAGGGCCATATCATAAGAATTAGTTGTTTTTAGATTATGACTACAATTAAATATCAGCTCAAAATGCATTCACATATCTATGACTTATACATACCCTAAGTCCACTTCAGAGACATCAATATAAGTTTATTGGGAAACATAAGCCATCCCATGGGACATCAGATAATTCTATTGATAGTATCATGAATTTAGCCAATGGCAGTGAATTTTAAATATGACTTAGAAAACTAAAGTATACAAATATAGGGCAAAATTTTAGACTAAAATAAATAAATTGTTGACTTATGTAGATTAAAAACTCCATCCAAAAAAAAAAAACTCAGGTGACTGTACACTGCAGACAACTAGACTTCAATTAAGGCAAAATTTTCAACAACAGGTAGGTCCATTCATGTCATTAGGTGCTTCGTGATTTTATCATTCTTTTGCAAGGATGCATAGTATTCCATGTGTGTTTGTACCAGTTTCTTTATTTATTCTTTTAATGATGGGATTTGGGGCTCTTCCATCTTCTTGCTATCTTTGCTGTGATGAACAGAGAAGAGCATATACTTGTTCTTGTGTTTTTCACTTCTTTGCTATTCATACCCAGTGTTAAGTATTACTAGATGATATGGGATTTCTATTCCCAGTTGTTTTTAGTAGCACCATATTGCTTTACACAATAACAGTACATGTTTACAAGCCCACCAGAAGTGTATAAGAATTACGTTCTATACACACTATCTCCAGAAGTGCATGGTTTCTGTTTGTGTGTGTGTGTGTATGCTTTTTTAAAAATTGGACTATCATTGTGTAGCTGGGGTAATAGCTTGTAATTGTTCTGATTTGCATATCCTAGGTGACTAGTGACTGTGAGTTTTTTCATGTGTGTTAGCCATCTGAATATCAGTTTTGGTGAACTGTCTGTTCAGGCATTTTTCACTTTTAAATTGGATTATTTGGTTTTGTCTTATTGAGTTGTTACGGAATGCTATAGATTTTAGAGGTTAGATCTTGTCCATCGTTTTTTCGCTAAAGATTTGTTTGTTTTTTTAACCAGCCTGTGGTCTCTGTTTACTCTCCTGATGAAGTCTTTGCTATATATAGTGTCTTATTTTCAGTAGATCTCAGTCAGCTAGTTTGTTTTCTATTGTATCTGCTTCCTTTATTATATTTGGTAGTATGTGTATACCCTTAATTTGCCACTCTTCTCTTATTGATGATCCTTATAGCTCTGAGATTTACATTTAGGTTTCTGATCCACATTTTTGTGTATGCAATGAGATATGGGTCCTATTTCATTCTTCTGCATAAGTAGATTAAATTTTTTCATGATTATTTCATGAATAGGCTATCTCTTTCCCATTTACTGTTTTTTTTTTTGCCGGGGAGGGGGGGGGCAGTGGGTGGGGGACTCTTTGTCAAAATTCAGTTGCCCTGCAGGCAGATGGATTTATTTTGGAGTTTTCTATTTTGTTCCGTTGTTTTTGTATCTGTCATTGTACCAGGACCATGCTATTTTGACTACAATGACTGCGGAATCGGTTTTGAGGTCAGGGAGCGTGAAGCTTCAGACTTTGTTCCTCTTCTTAAGCACTTCTTTCCTTCTTTTGTGTCTCTTAAACTTCCAGATGAAGTTGGAAATTACCCCCCCCCCCCATTTCTTTAAAGAGGAAGCTAAAAATTTGGATTAGGATTGCAGTTTCTTGTAATAATGTATAAGTAACTGTTAACATGATACATGTGATTTCCATCCTTTCTGGTGAAAAAATGAGCCTTCTGCGAAGTAGGAAAGGAGAATCTCACTATCAGCAAGAACCGAGAGTGGAGTGTGTCCTCTGGATCCCAAGCTCCCTGCGTAATGAGCCTCCTTCATCCAGAAAACAGCTTTAGTATCTCAGGAGTGGCAGAGCAGAACCAGTAGGGGCAGAAGCAAGGCATGAGACAGCGGTGGAATGCACAGTCAACAGAGCAAGCAAAGCCGAGCGCTTGGGGATAAGAGGCTAGCTTGTGGAGTACAGTAGCTCTGGGCACTTAATTGGGCTACCTGAGATTGCTGACTCATGGAGATGGAGCTGAATGCCTTCAGGTTGATGTTTACTGGAGTGAGTGCCTCTATGTTCTTAATTCAGGGAGATGGATTTGCTGACTCATGGACCTTGAACTGCATACCTTTGGTTGAGGCTTACAGTGGAGTGTCATACACTTTGGGCATTTATTAGCAGTCCTGAAGGAACTTGGTAACATGTCTAAGTTCCCTCAGAGCTGAATATCTGTATCCTGAGAATTTCTCACCTCCATTGTAACTTACTAACTTTAATAAGTTAATTAATACATTTATTAACTTCCCTAATAAGCCTTATGATTGTTAATATTGTCTGTGAGTTCTGCCATCACAGTGAATTATTAAACTCAACTGGAAAGGTAGAGAGTGCTCTTTGAGATAAAATAGACACAAAAGAGATAATAATGAATTATGAACGACTAAGCAAGTCAAATTCCAGTCCTGGAGGCCTTATCTGTATGAGAGTTGAACCATGTACCATAGAATTTTCTTTAGCTGATTTTTTCAGAAGATCTCCGTTGTTCCCTGGGGTGGACTTTAATCACCAACCTTTTAGTTAGCACTTGAGTACGTGAACTGTTGAAACGCTCAAGGACTCCACAATCAACAACAAAAGCCAATGATATTTTTTACTATTTAGACAAAATGGACTAATTCTTTAAAAAGCACAATTTGTCGCAATTAAAGAAGAAAATTGAACACTTCTAAGAATTATATATCTGCTAAAAATGTAATGCATAAAATGTATTAAATTATTTAACCCACATTTAAACATTGCAACAACCAATGTGTTAAGCCTAAATGACTTTATGAATGAATACTCTAAATATTTAATAAAAAATAACAATCATACATAAAGTCTATCAGAAAATAATGAAAAAGTGATTAGTATCCTACAATTAAAAAAAATTTAACCCAGCATTTTCTTGATAAAAAATCTTATCATATTATGAGAAACATTTTAAATCACTATGTCTTCTAAGTATAATGCTAAAGTTTTTTTAAAAAATAGTAGAATAAATCCAGCACTTTGTTAAAAGTGTTATACTTCACACTAAAATAGTTTTATTCTAATAGGAATAAGCAGAAGAATAGTCAATCATTAGAAAATTAATGAAAGTGATTTAATGCAGTAACAGAAAAGGGGAAGGGAGGCACATATGATTGCCAGTAGATGCAGAAATATAGCTGATAAAATTCAACCCTCATTTGTATTCCAACTTCAAGAAAACTAATAACGAAGGATATTTCACAATGTGAAGCAGTCACATATAAAATACCGACAATAAACATCCCCAGTTAATAAGTATTTTTGCATGTAAAACTGAGAGATTTACCATATGCAAATATTATTTCTCCACAAGATTAATAATTTATCAATTCAGCACAGTATCAGTGCAGGAGACAGATGATATTGTCAGACTCTCCAAAGCTCTGCAGCCCCAGAGATGCCATGGGCAGTCCTACTGTGTCCTCTGGGTGCTATGAGTTGGAATCAACTAGGCAGCAGTGGGTTGTTGTTGTTGTTTTAATTCATCAGAATATTTTAAAGGGTATGGTAACCCCGAATACTGATAATAGGAGAAGGGTAAATAAGGTGTGTGTGTAGAAAAATTCTATTCTTTTTAAATTTTATTTTTCCATGAACTGTACAAGCACTTTCACATAAGTAAGAAAGGAGATCATGAGAATTGCTTTACACTTCCGTCGAAAATGTAATTTGGTACAACCATTTTGGAAAACGGTATAGCAACAGTTATTAAAACTCAACATATGCTTAATCTGTCATTCAGTAATCTCACCTAGGTATATGCTAAACAAAATTTTTACACATGCTTTCCAAAATTGTTTGTAGCATCAATCAATATTTGCAATAGGCCCCAATGTGAAATTGCATAAATGTATAGCATTAGTAGAATGAATAGATAAATTATGGCTTATTTCTCATTTAATCTACAGTGATAGAATAACAGTATATATTTAATCATACAAACAATATCGATTAAAAGAAGCCTGGCAACAGAACAGAAACACAGTTCACACACTATACACATCTATTATAATATCGTTTTGACTTAGTTTTGAGATCATGACTAGAGCCTGCTGATAACATTGTTCTGTCAGTGATTAGATTTATCCTCTAATCACTCTGATTATTTGGTTCCCACACTACTGAGCCACTATATTTACCTGAAACATTCTGGCACTAGGTAACTAATAACTAGTAAAAAGCCCCGTGCCTCTGAGACTGTGAAATTATTCAAAATGATCAAGCTCCAGAAATTGGTAAAAATACACCTAATTTCATCATGCTTACCATACAGAAGCAGTCTCCTGCAATTTCAGTTGCTGTTACCCCTGTCCCCAGTATACAACTCCCTGAATGGCCCTAAGTGACATCCTGTGTACTCCCAGATAAATGTGATTATAATAAAAGCTTAAAAACTCCTCTCTTGATATGCATCTGACCACATCATAGTTCATGCTTCGTGGTATGACTGACATATCCGTATACTGCTCCATCCGTACACACACATACACACACTCCTGTTCATGCATGTATGAGTTTATTACAAATGCACCTGTCTTATCTAATTAGGACATCTCAAAATAATTGTATAGATCTAGATTGCATTTAAGTCATGAAACAATAGATTCATATTTTGACGTTTTTGTTTAATAAAACTTTCTATGGTTTGTAGCAGTACTTTCCCACTTACCTTCATATATCGTTACTATAAATACACATGCTGTGAAAGCAGCAGAGTTTCAGCGCATCAAGGTCAATGTGGTTGATATGGAAAAAAAACACAAAAGCAACAAAAACAAATCATGTTTTGTTCTTGTTTAGCACATGTATCCAGAGGCAGATAGGTCATATTGCTGCTCATTGAATTAATCAAATATTTATTTTTAAAGAATGCTGTGACAAGAGTGTTTCCAATTCGGGAAAGATATTATTTTGCTTATGATAGTTAAAAAGTTTCAAACCCATTAAAATTTGTAAGACTGTATTTCTGTGTCTGTCTTAACCTTATTATTAAAAGAGGCTATTTACCCAGACATTTAAAGATAAATAAGAAAAAGTAGAAATTGTTATTATTCAATTCAGTCAGTCTGATATTGGAGGTACGCATATTCACTATAACCTATCAGTCATGTGGACACATTTAGAAGGCTTATAGAAAATACAGGAAAACGTTTCTGTACATTTTCACATTTCCTTATTGTTATATATGCAGGGCTTTAAAATTTTTTAAAAATTAAAATTATCTTTTAATTCTATTTTTTATAAACATTTGTATATTGCAACTATCATCTATCCTCATTCATAATTGGATAAATGTTTCCATCATGCTTACTGGAATCTGAATGTTTTCTTCTTTTTACCTGTTTTAGAATTTTGTTTTTAGTGTTTTTTGAACTCGTGAGATTCTGAGGATGGCCGACTCTTTTTCAAGCCCTGCTACAACTCGGTTTGTATTTAACCTCTAACTGTCCTTCAAATTGCCTATTTTAGTGCTCTAAGACTGGTGACTGACGAGTGTGGGAGCAAGTGAGAAGATACTGCCACCAGTGTTTGCTTCCTGTGTGCGAAGATCCATGGTGTATGATCACCTGCTCTTTCTTGATACAGCTGCTCTGAGGGCCAGTCACGTCTCTGACTCTCACACAGTCTCTTTTTCTCAAAGCAAAGGGGCAGTCAGCAGGAGCAGCATCGCCGCTGTGTTCCTCGTCTAGCTTCTCTGCCAGCTCGTGAGCCCCCCGGACCCAGGTACCGACATGATGATTAGTGTGGCGTGTGCTCCATGTGTCTACTGTCACACTCGTGAGCAAAGAAGGGTAACGTGGAATTTGCGTAGTGAAGTTATGTGCAAAGTTGGGTGAGCTTTAGATTTGTAGAAAGAATTGAACTTGGTTTCATACTAATTCCTAAAGCTAACTTTGTGCTAGAGATAAAGGTGAGGACAAATCATAATGAGAATGCAGGATATGATTTATTTTGCTGAGAATTTTTTGGATTATTTAATTCCTTTTTGGATTTTTTTTTTCTGCTTGCTCTCTAAAAGATCAGAAATAGATTTTCTAAGGTCCAAATTCTCTCATCATGAGGTTAACTGTAACCAGAAGACATTGAATGCTTTGGTAATATGAATTATATTTATATCAAAAGAAATTAATTTTCAAAACACAAATTAACCTTTTATTTAGAGGGTGAAAACATTAAGTAAAAAGACAAAAATGAAAAATAGCTTGCTAGAAAAATATATGACCATAGAACAAGATTTGTCCTATACTTTGGCATTTAACTAGACAGAACATTTTTTGGAAAAAAAAAAGGGGGCTCATTTGTACATTAAAAAAAAACAAAATTCTGAAATTGCAACATAATCCAATAATGAAATATTAAGATATTTAAAAGATCCTAATCAAGCCTAACTAATGAAGAACAATGTTGTGGTTCTGTGTATACAGGCACCCAAAATACTAGTTTTTAAAGAAAAAAGTTCTGTATTTAATTATTAAGTATCTTATACTTCCTTATTTATTTGTTTATATCAGTCCACAAACATATTCAAATGCTTTAATTACTTGTATTTTGAGTTTTCACTATTCACTTTGAGGATATGAGTTTTATTCATTTATTTAATAATCCTTTTTCCCAGAATAGAAAGCGATATTTATTGATCTCATAGCATTTGGAGAAATACTACTCTATGTTAACTGTAGAAAAAAGAGGATCCTTTTTGATTTATACATACAGAAAATCCCTGTGGACGTGTTCCTATGTGTCAGAACAGGTGATTATGATTCCTAGCTTCCCTTACTTTGGTACAGGCCTTTGAACCAGTTCACTTCAGTTGGAACCTCGCTGAGAATGTGTAAATCGACCTTGGATACACTGAATCAGAATCAACACTTTAATAATATCTCCAAGCAGTTCTTATAAATCTTGTTAACATTTCAGAGTTATACTTCAATGATTTAAAAGAAAGCAAAGGCGATCGTGTGAAAGAATTTTGTGTGGTTATCCCAGCCCCCCCTTTTGTTAGTTTGCAGTACTGTGGGGGGCTTGTGCGTTACTGTGTTAAAGAGCAAAGGTATTATTTTGGAGATTAAGATGCACCTCATAAGGAAAGTACCATCATCATACGTACAGCGTTGTTATTAGAAGTGTACGTGATGCTGTGTCTCGACTCTCCATTTTCTGGACCCAGTAGTGTCTTCATTTTCTTACACTTTATGATAATGTTGTTTGTTAGCTGCCTTCCACTGAGTTCAGACCTGTATGTCCGATGGAAGAAAACACTGCCTACTTCACAACTTTATTAGGCTTGAGTCCATTGTTGCAACCAGTGTGTCCATTCATAATGTTGAGGATCTTCCTCTTTTTCGCAGACATTTTACCATAACAAACACAGTATCTTTTTCCAGGGACTGTACTCTCCTGATGACGTGTCCTAATTTGACTGTATTTATTCTAAGACATACTTGTTTGTTCTTCTGGAAGTCCACTTCACTTTCAATATTATTTTTTGCCAACACCACGCATCAAGCACACCAATTTATTGCGTTTTCTTTATTCATTGTCCAACTTTCCCATGCATATGAGGCGACAGAAAATGCCGCGGCTGAATTAAAGCACCCCTGGTCTTCCAAGTGGGATCTTTGCTCCTCAGAAATGTAAAGCGCTCTTCTGAAGCAGAATTGCACAACAGAATACATCATTTGGTTTCTTTACTTCTTCCAAGAATATTGATTGTGGATCCAAACAAAAAGAAATCTTTGATACCACAATAGTTTCTCTGTTTCTTTCGGAGCCTTTGTGATATGTACTGTTGAGTAAGTCTTGTACTGCTAACCACAAGGCTGGTCACCCACCGGCCTCTCTGGGGTAGACAGAGAAGGATATTAAAGATTTATAGCCTGGGAAGCCCTATAAATAGTATGAGTCTGCCTCAATTCAATGCCAGTGTCTTACCATTTTAGATAGGAGTCAAGGACTCTAGTGTCAATACACTTTCAGTGATAAAGTAATAAAGTCTGATATATGGCATATTGGTTGACAAGTTGGTGAGTTTGTCATATTGGATTATATGTGTTTGTCCTTCTACAGTTTGATACTATTACTCAGTCTCAGAATATGGCTGCCATTTCAGTGGTGTAAAGGAACACAGATGGCATAGTCAGGTACACATCAGACAGGTAATCCCAAAGTTATCATTTCAAAACCACAACCATTCCATGGAATAAAGATAAGACTGCCCACTCCCATAAAAATTTTTAGCCTATAAAGATTCTCTCTAAGTGAGAAACAACTGTATGGCAATGTCTCATGTGATCAGAAATAATTTTTTCAAGGGAAGGTATGAATTTTCTTTTTCCCTAACAGCTTTATTGGCATATAATTTACATACCATACAATTCGGTAGTTTAACAACACCAAGAAGAGTTGTACAATCACCACTGCAATCAATTTGAGAACATATTCGATTTTGTACTCATTGTTATTAGCTCTCCATCCCCCACCCCACCAACATCTTATGCTGGAGTCCCAAGGATTCGTTAATCCAGTTACTGTCACTACACATTTACCCGTCCTGCATTTCATATTCACAATAACATTAAAAAGCAAACAAAAGCCACAGCAATTAACAAGAATAGCCAAGTAAGACAGATGAAAACCCACATAGTAAAGAACCAAACTGAACCAGACGAACTGTCTTCGAATCAATGACCACGGGATGCCCCTGTCAGTTGCCAAGACTGTTTATGGGAGTAGAAAGTCCGGTTTTTCTCCCTTAGAGCTGCTATCGGTTTTGAACTGCTGACCATGAGGATCACAGCTCAACTCAGTACCATTATACCAGCAGCAGAAAATATTGAAGACTAGAACAAATTTAAATGGATCATAAGGAATGTCAAATGACAGGGTGCTAACTTTTCACTAGTTCAATATTCTGGAAGCTTAAGATAATGTGTAGGTCCATGACCTTTTTTGTTTTTGTTTTATTAATCACTTTATTAGGGGCTCATACAACTCTTATCACAATCCATACACACATCAATTGTGTAAAGCACATTTGTACCTTCATTGCCCTTATCATTCTCAAAACATTTTCTCTCCACTTAAGCCCCCGGCATTAGGTCCTCATTTTTCCCTTCACTCCTTGCTCCTCCCTCCCTCATGAACCCTTGATAATTTATAATATATGATTATTTTGTCATATCTTGCCCTGTCCGACGTCTCCCTTCACCCACTTTTCTGTTGTCCGTCCCCCAGGGAGGAGGTCACATATAGTTCCTTGTAACCGGTTCCCTTTTTCCAACCCACTCTCCCTGTAACCTCCCAGTATCACCACTCACACCACTGGTCCTGAAGGGATCATCCGCCCTGGATTCCCTGTGTTTCCAGTTCCTATCTGTACCAGTGTGCATCCTCTGGTCTAGCCAGTCTTGCAAGGTAGAATTCAGATCATGATAGTGGAGGCGGAGAGGAAGCATTTAGGAACTAGAGGAAAGTTGTATTTTTCATCTTTGCTACATCGCACCCTGACTGGCTCATCTCCTCCCCGAGACCCCTCTGCAAGGGGATCTCCAGTGGCCTAAAAATGGGCTTTGGATCTCCACTCCACACTCCCCAGATCATTCACTATGGTAAGATTTTTCGTTCTGATGATGCCTTATACCTGATTCCTTCGACACCTTGTGATCGTATAGGTTGGTGTGCTTCTTCCATGTGGGCTTTGTTGCTTCTGAGGTAGATGGCTGCTTGTTTACCTTCAAGCTTTTAAAACCCCAGACACTATATCTTTTGGTAGCCGGGCACCATCAGTTTTCTTCACCACATTTGCTTATTTTCACACGCTTTGTCTTCAATGGTTGTGTCGGGAAGGTGAGCACCATAGAATGCTAATTTAATAGAAGAAAGTATTCTTGCATTGAGGGAGTACTTGAGTGGAGGCCCAATGTCCTTCTGCTACCTTAATACTAAACCTATAAATGTAGGCACATAGATCTATTTCCCCACCCTCATATATAAATATAGTTGCATATGTAGCATGACCTTTTTTTCTAAGATATCACAAAGAATATTTGTGTAATTACTTTATCTAATGTATCTAGTGAAACAGATATTTAGTTTAGTTATTCAAGACCATAATACTTATCAATTATTTACACCTTGCCATTTTTATTTGAATTGGTTATGCTTTATGGAACACTGTAGAAGAATCATTCTGTGTTCTTGGTTTCTAGACTACTAAAATGAGTAAAGAAAGAGTGGTATATGCAGATCTGAACTTACCCTACTCAAAGAAGCAAAAGGGCAAATCACATTCAACTGAAAAACGGAGAGGTGAGGTTTGTTTCCTGGAAATATAAAACTAAATGAGAAAAATACATATGATGTCATAACATTGTGTTCATTTATGTTTGATATTATACTCCTGGTTTATCAAATGTTGAGATATATGTAATGTTAAATGTTTTTTGTGAATGTAAATAGTAATATTTATCTTAAACTCAAACATTTTATTTAATTTTGCTCGAATTCTGAGAACTTTGTTTTTCTGATTATATAATCGGCCTTTTGATTTTGTTCAGGATTTAAATGGCATCTTATCGCAGTGTTCCTGGGCATTCTCTGCAGTCTTCTCCTGCTGACAAGCACAGCTTTAGGATATATATGTGAGTATTGAGTACTTTTCATTCTTATGAGAAAAATGAGTCAGGATGAAAGTGATATATTATTATTGCTGAACTGTTGTTGGATCTTTGTAAACTGAAAAGTTTTATAGAAATTTATGACCGTGATGATAATGATGATGATGATAATGCTTTTTATTACTTTACTATTATCCAGTTATTATACCACACAATATAGTTAGAATTACTTTATATAATTAGCTATTATATTGCAATGGAATACAGACAAATGATCATATGGGAATTGCAGAGTTCTCCTAACTTATTTTTGGTGTAGGATGGGGCTTGCTGTATGAAAAGAAATTTGGGGAAATCTTTGACTATTTTATTGCGAAACTGCTTAAATCTTCATGAGAATGAACACAGTGCCTTTTCCAAGAAACTAACCTGGAATCCATTAGTTTTAATATGCCTCACCTTGTTGTTGCTTGGTAAAATGGAGGGTCAGTAAAAAGAGGAAGAACTTCCACAAGGTAGATTAACACAGCGGCTGCAACAATGGGCTCAAGCACAGCAGCAAATAGGATGAGGATGAAAGGCCAGGCCGTGTCTTGCTCTGTTGTACGGAGGGTCACTGTGAGACAGAACTCACTCGATAGTACACATATGTATGACATTGAAGAGAAGGTTTCAGGGGGATGGTTTTAAAGGATAAATCAACATGCAGAAGTTACTGAAAGATAAACCAACAGTGAGGATGATGGTGGTCTGGTCACAGGTAGGAGGAAATAAAATACAATAGAACATCATGAAAAGTGGGCTAAAGATATGCAATGATTTTAAAAAGGACAGGAAGATCAATTAAAATATTTGAAAAAAATAAACTTATTGAACTTAGAAATTAGACCCATCCATTGACATATGGTAGACTCAATTCATTGGAGGGGTGAATGTAGTCAAAGCCAGAGTGCAATTTGGAGGATTAGTGGTTACAAAATGAATATAGAAATTTATGTTTAAAAATTATTCCAAAGTAAAAATTATACATAGTTTTGATGGATGGATGGATGGATCCACATGATCTTTAATATATTGTGAAAGGAAATATAAATTGGTAAAATCCACATTGGAAACCAGTGTGCAATTGCCTTCTGAAGTTGAACATGGCTAAGTATTTTGTATTCTGAGTGCACGCCCAACAGAAATGCCTGCGTGTGTACACCAGCACATACTTAGAGGAATATAAAGCAGTTCTATTAAAATATAAACAATTATAAAACTATCTAAAGTTTTATTAATTTTAGAGTAAAGATGATAAATTCATAAAATAGTTTATTATACTTAAGTCAAAACAAGTGGACCACAATGGTATGTAGCACTGTGAATGAATCTTAGATAGATAATATGAAGTGGGGAAAAAAATCTTAGACAGATAATATGAAGTGGAATCTTAGACAGATAATATGAAGTGGAAGTACCTACAATTTTGGTATACCATGGTACCTTTCTACTACATTTAAAAATTAAAAAGACACAGTTTGAAACATTCAGTTCTTAAAGACTTATTGGTGATTGCTTTTAAGTTTGATGATACTGTTAATGTATTGTTAATGTATCATAATGTATCACATATTTATACATATATGAATTGACTTGATGGTACTGAGCTTCTGAGTTCTCCCATGAAGACTTACAGTGCCAGAACCCTAAGGAGTAGTTCTACTCTGTTTTCTACGATTGCTATGCTTAGGAATCCACATAATTAACTGGATATATATCTGTGTGTGTGAGTGAATATCTATATATATGTATATATGTGTGTGTGTATACACATATATATGTATACACATGCATATACCCAATGGCATGGAGTGGATTCCTAAACATAGAATAGAAATCCTAGGGGACAGAGTACAACTACTTCTTAGGGTTATTCTTAGAGTACAAATCATCATGGGAACAGAGAATCTCATTTTTCTCTTCTTATGTGACTTGTAAATTTGAACCTGTGGTTATATAAAAAATATGTAAATATAATATATATACTAATTCAAAGAGGGGATTATAAAACATTTAAGTTGATAGATATATGTTTGGGAAAAACAAGAATTGGAAGGAGAGGAATATGTATATGAATAAATAAAGATATGGGTTAATGTCATATAGAGAGTTTTAAATATTAATACATTGCGTTAATAAATCAACGAACAAAAGTGTCCTATTTGTGGAGCTGTGAGAGGATGTCTTGAGAGTGAAGGTTCATGTGCAATTTTATTCTGGACACCTGAGGTACCAAGATTATTATGAAACAAAAGATAAGAACAGAAATTTGTAAAAAGTATGATTTGAGGTTCCCATGTATAAGATATGAAAATAATAGTGCAAAAAATTTGAGGATACAGGAGAGAAATGGAATAATTGGATAACATGATTAATCATGGTGGAATTGAGGAGAATATTGAGACCCATTTCAGATCCCTCTCTTGTTAGGGGAGTAATGAGAATTTCTAATAATATTATTGGGAAGTACATTCCTGTTCAGGAGAAGTGAAATTTTCTTCAAAAAAGGTGAATGGATAGCAAAGCATGATAGGATAAGGAACAATAAGATAAGGGGTTTTATGCATGATATTTATTATTTCAATGTAAATTAAAGATGAGATTATGTTATAAGAGGGAATGTTGAGGTATTGTTTATAATTTATGAAAAGATTAATTGCTTGGAATAAGTTTCATTTTCTCTGATTGTACTTCACTTAGTTGGATAATTCATTTGTTATTTAAGATACACCAGATCAGATGATCAGAATAAATATACCTTCAAGTAAAGCTGTTCGTAATCTTGATATTATAATTTTGATTGAAGTTTTTCAGAACTCTTCTCAATGCAAAACACAGCACATGGAAGACCCAAAAGAAAAAAATATCTCCTTACAGGAAGCATTTGTACCACCTAGTAAGGGTATGTACTGAATACTTCAGGTAATAGCTGTGAGATTTTTGTTTAAAATGGTATTGTCCATTCTGTCTCACGTCAACATGGTTACAAAAGTTCAAATGCAGGACCTATTAAGTGGCACAATGACTTCAGCCTCCAAACATTTGCACATTAACAAACATTCTGTATAACTAACCAGCATTCTTATAGGTGAACCCATTTTGACTTGGAGATTCTTGAGGTTTGCAGCAAGGATTCTCCTTATCACTCTCACACACGTAAGCACACTTTAATCTGGAGAATGTCCTCTTATTACAGTAAGGTATCTCCTCGTCTCTCAGCTTTTTTACCAAGCTCCTGGACTGTAAAATCACACTCAAGTTTCACTCATAGTCTGTGTTCAAGGAGTCCTCCCTGGGGGAACAGTATGATGCTTCCCTGTCAATGACATTTCCAAAAAGGTAGAATTCTTAACATCAATAGGATATCATTGCTCCATGTCACTGAATCTGGTTTATAGTCGAAAATCCAAGGTTTATCTGTCATAACTTTAAAAATAGCCTCGAGTGTGACAGAGAGAGTATCTGGCTCAACCGTGGTTTTACCTGCAGAACTGTCGGTGTTAATTCAAACCTGTATGTACTTTTGGAGACAGAGAAATCACCTTGTCTCAGTTTAACACAGAATGAAACAAACCTAACACAGTGTTCTTGTACTGGGATAAAGGTAAACTGAGCTTTCCTTTGTTTTCAAGGAAAAGTCTATGGCTCATGTGAAAGAAAATGGGAATGTTGTGGAGAAAACTGTTACTTTTTTTCAAAAGAAGAGAAAACTTGGATGGACAGTAAGAAGTCATGTGAAAACCAGGATTCTATTCTCATCAACACTGATGACAAAGAGGAGCAGGTACACTCATTTCACTAAACCCAAATGACTGTGTTATGCTCAGAATTAGAATAGTTGTTTAGGCTTTCCTTCTAGCTTATTTGACCCATTTGGTGAAATCTCGTATACATAATGATTCAGATGTATCCACAGAGAAGAAATTATAGGCATTAAAGAGGACTGGGAGGACCATTTCTTTTTGAACAAGATAACTAATTTTTTTTTTTAAGCAAAGGGGAAGAAATTTATTGGAGCCCATACAGGAAACCCTAGAGGGACCCAGCATCCCCTACTGTGTAGGCATGCCCAGCAAAGGGTCACACCATTTACTGTACCCCCACATCCCAGAGGGACTCCTCTTGAGCCGAGCCCCAAGGCCCCAGGACTGGCTGGGGGTGGGAATGAGAATTAATTTTTATTTGAGTGCCTTGAAATGATTTTAAAATATTTTAATTATCTCTCACCTTCTGGTGCACATGAAAATTTTCAATGTTCACGATTTTTTTGGGGGGAGAAAAAGTCAAAAGAAAATCTAGATCTGATGACATGAGTAGTCTAAAAGAAATATCTCCTCAATTGACCGGGTTCTATTCTTCCCCATAAATATTTGGGAGAGACAATAATTTTGGGCAAAACAATCCTTCATTATCGTGGTCATCAGTAAAAATGGGTGAATAATTATTCTCTCCAAAATTTTTTTGCTTCATTTGTAACTCTAATGAATGGAAATCTTCACTTTTCCAAATTTATCATGTTTACCATTATTTTTAAAAATATGAAATAAATCTAATAAATTTCTTCCAATGGTTCAATTTAGGTAGTGAGTTTCATTTGTAATGTTTAGTTTTACCAATGCTGTTTGTGTTAATTTTAGGGAAGGTGATTTAAAAGTCCTGATGAAATGAGGCTTCAAAAAGTTCATAGGACAATTCCATTATTTGTAATGCTATATGCTCATGATTTTTTGAGCACCCTTACATTTATTTATTGTTAAATTTTATATTAAAATAACAATACTCAAATAATTTTACTGGAGGAAATATATAAAAACAATGGATAATAAGATTTAAAAAATCATGATATATTTTACAACTACGTCTGATCAGTTATAGGTTGAGTCCCCCTCAGATGTGCTACAGAACAGGTGTGGCAATCTACCTCCTAAAAATTAGCCATTATAATCCTATAGCACACAGATCTACTTAGACCCACCTCAGGGTCCCATGTGTTGAAACCAACTCTAAGGTAACTGGCTATAGATTAATTCCAAAATGAATTGCATTTTGTTCTATTTATAGAAATTTTACTTAATTGATTTCTGACTCTCCATCCTGTGTTTTCTAATCTTACTTTTGTTATGATGCTTTAAGGACCATCAGAATACAAATATGAAATACAATTCACTGTGACAGGATTTTCTAAAGACAAACTGGTCTTAATATTTAGAATGATCTATTTAAAGAATATAGTCAGTCAGTGACTGAAATCAATTGTTATGAAAGTAGAGGTTGCATTTTAAATCTTTATGATACTCCAGTTGCTCTGTGCCTTCAAGTCAGTTCTGACGCACAGTGACCCTCCAGGACAGCGGGGCACCTTCCCTTGGGGGTGTCCCTTGGTTGTAATCATTACAGGAGTAAATCACTAGCCTTTTCCTCCAGTAAAAGGGTTGAGAGGTTTAAATAACTGGCCTCTCTGAAGAAGGAATCCATATATTCTGATGTTGGTGAAGTGGTTATAGGTTGGGCTGTGATCCTCATGGTTGTCAGTTTGAAACCAGCAGTAGCTCCTCGGGAGAAAGACTGGGTTTCTATTTCTGTAAACAGTTACTGTCTCAGAAACCCACAGAGGGTTTCTATGAGTCAGCATTGACTTGATGGCAGATACATAGACAAAATATTGAATGACTGAAGAAGCATACTGATGAGCAAGAGAAGATGGAAAGAAAACAGTCACTGAACCAAAAATAAGTAATCGATAGTCCACTATTTCAGGAGGCAGCATATGAGCATGAACCTGGGGTGCTGAAGGAAGAAGTTCAAGCAGCACTGAATGCATTTGACAAAAACGAGGCTCCAAGATTCAAGGGAATACCCATGGAAATGTTTAAAAAAGTCGAAGGATCACTGGAAGTACTCAATTGTCTATGCCAGGAAATTTGGAAGACAACTATTTGGCTAACTGACTGAAGAGATCCATTATTTGTACCCATTTCAAAGAAAGGTGACCCAACTAAATTCACAAAATATAGAGCAACATCACTGATATCACATGCAAGTAAAATTTTGCAGCAGTACATTGGCAGGGAACTGCCAGAGGTTCATGCTAGATTCAGAAGAGGATGTGGATCAGGGCATATCATTGCTGCTCGTCAAATCGATCATGGCTGAAAGCACAGAGTACCAGGAACATGTTTACTTGTGTTTTATTGACTATGTCAAGACATTCAACTGTGTGGATAACCTTGAGAAGAATAGGAATTCCAGAACACTTCATTGTGCTCATGCAGACCTTGTACATGGATACAGAGGCAGTTGTGGGAACAGACAAGGGAATACGGCTTGGTTTAAAATCAGGAAAGTTGTACACCAGGGTTGTATTATCTCATCAGACATATTTAATCTGTATGCAGAGCCAATCATTAGAGAAGCTGCATTATATGAAGAAGAATTTGGCATCAGGTTTGTAGAAAGGCTTATTAACAACCTGTAACATGCAGATGATACATGCTTGTTTAATGAAACTGAGGATCCAGGATTGCTGCCTAAGTATGTATTACAACTCTATGTAAAGAAGATCAAAATCCTCACAAATGGACTAATAGGTAACATCATGATAAATGGAGGAAAGATTGAAGTTGTCAAGGATTTTGTGTTGCTCGGATCCACAATCAATGTAGCTCGTATTCTTTGTTTTATTTTTTGTGGTATATTATATCGATGTATCATTTTGATTGTTTTTCTAATATTCAATCATGCTTATCTAGTATGAACCTTGATTGATATGATGTTTTGAGTTTATGATATATTCTTGGATTCTGTTGCCTAGGCTTCTGTTGAGAATTTTCATCAATGTTCATGTATATAGACCAATTTAGATACTGGTCTATAGTTTCCTTTTTTAATTATACCTTTAGTTGGCTTTGGTATCAGGGTTATGTTAGCCTCATAAAATGGATTCTAGAATATTCCATCCTTGCATATACTCAGTAAAATTGGTATCAGCTCTGCTCTGAAAGTGTGGTAGCATTCACGTGTGAATTTCACTTGAGCAAGACTTTTTTTGGTAGGGAGTTTGTCAAATTTCCACCTCAGTCTGTGTTAGTTTAGGTAGGTAAAGCTTTTTGCTGAGTTTTCTATGTTATCAAAATTTTAATAAACAGTTCTTCATAGTATTCTGTTATTAGCCATTTTATTTTAGTTAGTTCCGATGTGATGTCATTTCTTATTCAAGTTATTTACACCTCCACCTATTCCTTTGCTAGATTTCAGAAACTAACTTCTGGTCTTGTTGAATATTTCTATAGTTCTGTTTTTGTTTACCTTATTTATTGTTTAATTTTTTATTAATTATTTTCTTGTTACTGTAGATTTATTTTGGTGATTTTCTTCTAATTGTTGGATATGTTAGCTTAATACGTTGATTTTTAAAATTTTACTTTTCTAATGTGTGTTTGTTACTGAAAATTGCCTCCTGAACTTTAATTTTGCTGTTTCTCAAAAGTTTTGCCATTTGTTTTCCTATTCGATTTAAAGATACTTTTAATTTTAATTTCATTTCTTCAATTACCCAATATTCTAAGTAGGATATTTTGAAGTTTCCTTGTATTTTTTCCATGGTATCCTTATTTGTTCTAATTTTGTAGTATTGTGATCTCAGGAACCCTGCTGGTATAGTGGTTATGTCTTGGGCTTCAGTTCACAAGGTTAGCAGTTTGGAACCACCAACTGCTCCACAGGGCATGAATAACAATAAGTACAAGGAAGAAAGTAATGTTCTAGAAATGAATGTGGTGAAAATTGACCAACTCTTCTGGATATGATTTATTTAATTGTAGGACATATAGATGAACTGGTAATAACACTGCTATTAATAAAAAGAGTTAGCATCTTGGAAACCCACAGAGATAGTTCTATCCTGTTCTATAGGGTTACTCTGAGTGGGCATCAATTCGATGGCAGTGAGTGAGTGGTGACCTTTTAGTGTTTCAGTGCTTTTACATTTTTTAGGCCTTCTGCATTGGCCTCACACAGAGTCAACTGTGCAGGCAGTTCCATGTGCACTGAAAGGAATGTACACTCTGTTGTTGTTGCGTAGAATGTTCTTTAATTATCTATGCGGTTAATTTGGCTCACACTGTAAGTTGTCCTATATCTTTTTGAGTTTCTCTCTGTAGTGTTGATCAAAAGTGATGTATGAGAGAGTCCTACTCTTACTGTGGAGTTGTCTATTTATCTCTTCAATTCTGTTAAATTTTGATTTACGTATTTTAAGTCTCTCTCACTGGGTGCATAGATATATATTATGGCTATATTCTTTTGCTCAATTCACTCTTTTACTACCTCTTATAATAAATGTTCCTTCTTTGTCATATTAATTTTTATTGATCATTATATTCCCTCCTTACTATTTTGACCTGAAAATTACTTTTCTTTGAGGTTACTCTGCAAATTATTGTTTCTCTCTAGCATTTAAAACATCCTATTTTATATTAAAATCAACTTGATTTCTCCATATGGAAGTTCTGTACTTGTGCTATCTATTTCCTTTTTTAATCTTTATGTCTTCATTTACAAATTGGAATGTTTAGCTTATGACTTGGAAGTTCATTTAATTTAGATATTTTTGTATTTCTGGTTGCTATTATCATCTATGTTAATCTCTGTTTATTTCTTGCCACTGACATTTTTTTGTATTTCAAGTAAAGTTTATAAAAGTGTCTTTTTATTTGAAATGTTCTCATTTCCCATCATATTTAAACTACATCCTTGCTGGGTATGCAATTCGTTATTGAAAATTTTAATTTCTTTTAAAGTTTTATTTCATCCTCTCATTGTTTTTCACCTGCATGGATTTTGCTGAGAAGCTGTTTGTTAGTCTTGTTAGTTCTTTGTAGCTTCCTGGCTTGTTTTTTCTTCCTTCAAATGCTCTCTTGATTTTTTTCCTCTTTGTGTTTTGATTTGGAAAGTCTGAACCTTTTATTTTGGCGTATTTCCTATTCAGGTTTCATTCAGTTTTTTGAATTTATATCTTCTTATTGTCCCTGGTATTAGGGACATTTTTTCCCCCAGCAAATCTTCTGCCATTTTCTATGTGCTTTAAAAAATGTATTTATTCCAGCTCTGGGATTACCTTTATATGTAAGTTTTCATTTGGTGATAACCTACATAATACTTCAACTTATTTTTTTCTTTTTATAATTCTATTTTCTGATTGATTCTCTAATGTATTATAATTGAATGATTTATCCTCAATCTTATGAATTCTATCTTTGAATGAATGATATTTATTCCTCTTTAAAAAAAACACTCATGGCCTATTTTATGAAAATTTAGTCCTAACCTTTGAATTTCCCTTTGCAGCTTTTGTATGGTTCACAATATTTCAGTTATTTTGTCAATTTGCTCTTGTAGAGTTTCCTCTACTCTTAAATGATTTTCCCTGCATTTTCCTGGATTTTTTCTGGAATTTCCTCTATATGTCTCCTACTCTATTAACATTACCAAGTACCTTTTTTTTTCTTTTGAGTTTGTTACCAAGTTATTCTAATAACATTTCTCTCTCAGAATAATAATAACAATATATAATTGATCAACAATTCATAAGGGTGAGAGGGTGGGGGAGGAAGGAGAAAAATAAGAGCTTATACTAAGGACTGAAGTAGAAAATGTTTTGGAAATAATGATGGCAACATATGTACAAATATGCTTGATCCAATTGATGTATGAATGTTATCAGAGCTGTAAGAGCCTGTGTTAGTCCAGGTAGACTAAAGAAACAAATCCATGGACACTCCTGTGTGTATATGAGCTTTATATAAAGGGTAATGGAACATTAAGAAAGCATCTCAACCCAGTCCAATCCAAGCCCATAAGTCTGATATTAGCCTATATGTCTGATACTATATAAATATAATCTATAAAGTCCTCTTCAGACTCACGAAACACATACAATGACACTGAATCAGGATGATCACAGGCCAGTCGGTGGAAAGTCTTGTGGATCCAGTGGTGTTGCAAGTGCCTCAGTGCTGGCAGGGGTCCCCATGTGGCTTCTCCAGGTCCAGGGTTCTGGCTGCATCAGGCTTGGTCCACCTGGTTCACCTCAGGGACATCCCACAGGGAGTCAGCCTTGTCAGTAGAAAGAACTATGGCACATAAATGGAAAATAAATAAAGATTAAAACAGTATAAAGGGATAACAGGGAAGTGGGAAAAGAAAAAAAATAAATTGAGGAGGGAGAAAATGAAAAGGAAAAATAAAAGTAATTAGTAAAGAAAAATTAAGAACAATGAACAGAATGGATGAAAAAGAAGAGAAATAGAAGAAAAGAAATAAAACAGAACAAAAGGAAACCAGAAGTACAAAAATCACAAAAGAACAAAACAAGCTGAGGGAAATACAAGAGTAGGGAAAAAAGAATGGATTTAGGGGCTTAGGACACTGAGGTACTTAGTTTAGTGTGCCCACCTGGCCGAAAAACACATGTGGGGTTAACTGAAGGGAGGAGGTATAAATAGCTCGGTGAGCCTTGCCTTTCTAGTTCTCGGGTCTCTTGCTCTCTGATTGTTGGACCAGAGTGCAGCTGCCTTAGCCAGTTCCCTGCTTCAGCTGGCAAGGCTCACTTCCTGCGAGACGTCCCCAAGGAGAAACCGGATGGACCTACCCCGATGCAGCCTGGGGTGTTGGAGCAGCCGTGTGGAGACCCCTGCCAGTGCTGAGATGCTTACACGTTCACTGAATCTGCTTTCCTCCTGCAGTCGACATCACTGTGTGTGTTTTGTGAGATGGAGGAGGACTTTGTGGATTGGTGTTGGACATATGGGTTAATGTTGAACTTGTGGGCTTGGGCAGCACTGGGTTGGGATGTTTTCTTGATGTGCACTTACCCTTTATATAAAACTCTCTCATATACATGAGTTCCTGTGGAATTGTTTCTCTAATGTACCCAGACTAACATAGACACCTGGAATACACTTCCTGTCACCTTCGGAGGCTGGTGTGGCCAAGAAACCTGGTATACTTCAGCATTCTCTGCCAGACAAGGAGAGTATAGGCGGCATGAGACATATTCATAGACAAAAGTCCTACCAGCTCAGAAAGTGTCTGCTATCAGCACACCAGGCCTCCGAAGCTTCTGCCAACCCGGATTTAGATGATGCCTTCAAAATTGATGGCAGTACAGTTTTTATTGGGCCTTCTTCATATGCTGTTCGGAGAAGTAAAAAATGACCAGGGTGCATATATCAAGACAAGAATTCACCTCTTCCATCTGCTTCCTACCTTGCAAAAAATCTGTCCTGCTTCTTTTCCTCGTTGATACTTGATTCAACTTTTTACACTGACCTCCTAAACTCAAGATTGCAGGATTAGCATCGATTTATGTTTTATTGATTCTCTTGGAGCTCTGTGCAGTCTGTCTGCCTGCTGTGCTAGAATTCTTATAAATGCCTTCTGTTAACAACAAACACACTTGTTTGTTGTCTTCTCTTCTATCCTAGGAATTGAATCATTGGGTAATGTGACATATTAAATATATTTACATGCAACTCCAAATTATTTTCCAGTATGATTTTAGCCCCAGTTAAGAAGATAGTCTTTCAATTTCAACGGAGTTTCCAAATTGGCTATCCCTTGGACTGCTAAGCACAAGATTAGCAGTGGAAACACAGGAGCTGCTCTGGGAGACAAAACGTTAGTCTTTCTACACCGACAAGATTTGTATTCTCAGAAAACCAAAGTAGCAATTTTACCCTGCCTGACAGGGTCCCTATGAGTTGGAATTTAATCAGTGACAGGGAGTTTGAGTTTGTGTTTACCACTAAACCTGGTTTTAGTGTTCTTTTTGTCAATTGAATAGTGGTAAAATGACATTTCATGTGGCCTTGTTTTGGACTTTCCTTATCTCTTGTGAAATTGAGTATCTTTAAATATGCTTGGACATTTTTATTGTCCACAGAGGATTTTTATCCACAGATGTAAAACATTTGTTCCATTTCTACCTCCATTTTTCATTGGATATTTGGTTTTCTTATTGATTTATTAGAACTTTATATATGTTTATACCAATTTTTTATATCATCACCATATTTGAAGCTTACATTTTATGATCTTTAAAGTATACTTTGATGAAGAGGAATTCTATATCCAGTGTTGTTATATATGCATACCTATATGTAGAGATTTTTATCTCTTAAAAATTATCACCCTCTTTCTTGGTCATCTTCATCAATTTAAGAGTGATTCTGTCATTGACACCCTCGCACTTTTATTTCTTCACTGCACAATGGAGCTGTTTCTGCCTTTTTTATGTATCAAAGGTAAGGGTATTTGGATAAAGCAGATAAGTTTTTTTTTGAGAGTCTTTGATTGGCAAATGTTCTCTTGTCTTCATGAATGACATTAGTGATTCTCATTTGTTCACAGCCCTTCATTGAATCAAGATTCAATTTCTATTATTGGGTTGGATCATATAAAACAGGAAAAAATCACCCATGGCAATGGTTGAAACGTGGTTCAGAACTTTCTAAAAACTTGTAAGTTTTCATTTTACATTCTCCTGCCTTAATTTTTCTCTCAGTAATTGATAAATTATAGATCAAGAAAGGAAAATAATAGAGGGATGATGACAAATCCAATAAATCAAGTAAGTTATATAGTATGTCAGAAGTTCACAAATGCCAAGGAAGGCTATGTAGTTCCTTAATTTCCTGAGAGTAGTTGTGTGATTGGTGGTGAGAAGCAGAGGCTCTACTCTGTAATAGTCTTCTGAGAACGCCACCTTGAGACACTGGCGTTTGTTCAGTGACCTGGAGAAGGTGGCTGAGTAGGCCCCAGGGGCTACCTGATGGAAGAGATTCCTGGCCAGAGAACAAGTCATGTAATGACCCTGAATTGGAAGTACGTTCATTTGGCATGCTTGAGGGCAAGGGAGGACAGCTTGGGAATAGAATGAGCACCAAGGGAGAAGTTGGAGAGCTGAGAGACACAGAGTGCGATTAACAAAAGAGGCCATTTAATATTTTTAAGCGTGCAATAAGCAGTTCTTGAAAGGGTTTTAGTAGAGGAATGGCAATGATAGAATTCTTTTATAAATACTTACTTTGGTTAATATTCTGAGATTAGGTTCTGTGTGTTTGAGGTAGGGGTAATAAGTTCAGATGGTGGGAGTTTAATTAAGACTCTATTGGAATTATGCAGATGAGGAATGATAGTGGCTTAATTAAGATTAATAGAGATGTTGCTGGTGAAAAATGGTGAGATTCCAGACATGTTTAGATGATGTGTGAGAGGAAGATAATTCAGAGATGATTCCAAGATTTGTGATCCAGCAATTTTAAGAATGATGTTACTTACCATCAAATGATGAGCTATTAGGTCAGTTTTAAGTATTTGTTTGATAGGTAAATTAGAGAGATTTGTATGGAAGTCTCAGATAGACATTTATATGTATAATTCTGAAGTTCATGTGAGAGGTCTGTGCTTAAAGTACCACTTTACCATGCATCAGTGTACAGAGGTGCAAGCCATTTACAATTGATTGTTAACTTAAAGGTGGTCATTTAGAAGACATTTAGTGGTTCCACTGAAGAAAATGTCAAGTTATCTGCTTTTGTAGGATTTTAGCCAAGAAAAATTCAAAGTTTATTTCAGTTCTCTTCTGTAACACATGAGGTTGTCAAGTATTGGCAGCTGACTTGACAGCTTAATTCACAGCTAAGAACAATAGTTTATAAATGATCCTATTACTAATAAACTGATTGTGATTATAAAAACCATCAAAGACTGATGAGAATAATCAGAAAATATTATTGAGAAAAGTGATTAAAGATATAATAAAAAACCTGGCTTTCTTTAAAAGGGTGCTGTTTAAATAATAAGTAGTATGTACAAGTTTGATTACTTGTCCCAATTAATTTTTTAACTTTAAATTATTATTTTTGACCAATTATATTAATGAGTGTTTGGGAGCAATTTAATATAGGCTTATTATTTATAATCCATGTTCTTTATCTCATCTAGTTCCACAAAACTGTAATATTTTGGTGTCAAAGGAATTAGGTGCTGAGAAAAGTGGACACATTTTAAATACAAACAAGTAACTTCTATAACAAAAGAGAGGCTAGCAGTGTGGGCTTTGAACATTAATCCGTGCAACAATAAACTAGAATTCTCTCTTATCGCTAGCTACTTTTGCCACAGTTAGTCAATCTGAAAAAGTTTTAGAGATTTCTGAATAATTTCCCAAATATACCTATAAACTATATGTACTTCCCCTCATTATTCTTACGTCTTCCTCGTCTACTATATTGTATTTCCAGTACTATTCATTTGTTTAACAATTATATGTCATTATTTGATTAATATAAATGTATATGTATTGATATATATCACAAGGTTCTTATGTCTGCTGAAATAATTCCATGCACTGATATTATGATATTGAAATGTTGTTGAAGAGTGGTTTTCTAACATGACTATATCCTCTGATGCAGGGATGAACAGATGTCTACAAGTGATGCCAAATGTGGATACATGAAGTCAGCAAACATTATAGATGAAGTTTGTACTAAAAGACATTATTACATTTGTAAAAGGAAGATTTCTAGCCTTAAGAATTAACATAATTACTAAATGTGAAGTCTTAATATTTTTATACTATTACAGAACTTTGAAAGTTAGGTTAGCAACTCTATTACGTTGGCTATGTATGGTTTATGATGAGGATGTTCAAATTACCCCATATCAAGGATTAAATAAGTTCCATGTGTAGTAAAATAAAATAAATACCAATAACTCATGTTTTATTTATTTATATATCTAGCTATCATTTTTAAATATAAGGACCAACAGATCAGCAAAATTATGTTTTCATTAAACAAATCTTTGTCATTAGGTGAAAGACTTATATTGATATTTTATTAATGATTTAATTAGAATTACATGAATGGGAAATATATTCATATATCAAAATAGAAGAGGTAGAATATGAGGAACTATGAATGTCTATTCTTTCAACTGTTGACCCTGAGAGACTTAGTCTCTGTCATAAATAGGACATACATATACTGAATGAATCTCTTACTGTGTAATTTCTCTGTCATAAGGTATGCACATTGAGTTTTTTTGCCGGAACATTTTATTTTGATTTTAGTCAAAGTTTACCCATCTCATCAATTTCCAATTCAACAATTCATACACAAATTGTTTCATGACTTTGTTGGCTATCCCTGCTATGCTATCCCTTCCTTTCCAGTTTCATTAGGTTAATTTTCTGTACAAGACCTCTTTCAAGCATGAGAAGCAAGGATGTTACTTTGAGGACTAAGGTGCACCTGACCCAAACCAGGGCAAGGTCTGTTGCCTCATTGCATGTGAAAGCTGAACATTGAATAAAGAAGACCGAAGAAGAGTCGATGCATTTGCCTGTGGGGCTGGCAAAGAACAGTGAAGGTCTCATGGACTGCTCAAAGGACAGGCAGATCTGTCTTGGAAGAAGGACAGCAGGAGTGCTTCTTGGAGCTAAGGAGAAGGACATCTTGCTTGATAATGTAGACGGGCTGCTAAAGAGAGGAAGGCCTTGAAGGAGATGGATCGACCCCATGGCTGCAACAATGGGCTCGAGTGTGGGAATGGTTGTGAGGGTGACGTAGGACAGTGCAGTGTTGGCTAAAGTGTCGGTGGGTCAGCACTGACTGGATAGCACTGAAGAACAACAACAGTATTCTACAGAGTCCTCGTGCGTTGTATTTCCAGCCTTGACCATGGGGATTTAAGTTGTTTTGTTATGTACAGTCTTCGTTATCTAGTTTATTTTCTTCTGATTTTGAATATTCATTTAGTTTTCATAGTCTATGCCATGGTATCTTAAGTCACTTCATATGAATGTGAAAGTGGACATTGAATAAGGAAGCTCAAAAAAGAACCAATGCATTTGAATTGTGGTGCTAGAATACTGAAAGTTCTGTGGAAAATCCAAAGGATATTCTTGGAAGAAGTATAGCAAGAGTGCTCCTAGAGGCAAGGATGACAATAATTCATCTTATGTATTTTGAACACATTCTCAGGAGAGACCACCAGTCTCTGGAGAAGATCACCCTGCATGGTAGAGGAAGTGAGAGGAAGGCCCGCAATGAGTGGATTGACATGGTGGCTGCAACAGTGGATTCAAGCTTAGAAACAACTGTGAGGATGGTGCAGGACCCGGCACAGTTTGGTGCTTTGTGAATGGGATCACTATGGATCAGAGTCAACCCGATGGCACATAACAACAACAACAACAACAACAACAAAACAATAAAGCACTGACATTAATCAATCATTTTTCCCATTGGACATAGCCAGAGAAAGGTCTTTAAGCTTCTCAATGCTGGCATACTGTTTTATGACTAAAAATAGATGTCCAAATATTTATTAAGTATCAACCCACTGATAGCCTACACATGTATTTTTCAACAGTTTTACTGACATATAATTCATATATAGTACAATTCAGAAGTTTAATCATATTAAAAAGAGTTGTGCAATCCTCACATGACAATGATTTTTAGAAAATTTTCTTTTTTCTTGTACTCATTCTTAATAGCTCCTTATTTTCTACAACTTCCTGTCTTGCCTCTAAGAACTATTAATCCAGCTATTACATCTATAGATTTACCTATTCTAGATTTTATTACAGAAAAACATCTAAACAAAAACACAGAAAACAATACCAATAACAAAATAAAACAGTGAAAAACTCCATTGAAAGGAACCAAGAAATAAAAATTAGAACAAATTCAACATCGGTCAAAATGAGGTTAAATGATAAAGTTTTCAATTTTACCAGAGCATATCTGGAATAATCCACTTTCCAATGCATTCAGTTAGCAAGGCACTTCATATACCTGGTCTACGGTCAAGTTGGATTCACCTGAAGTTTGGTCTACTTGGGAACTGTGCAAATGGATTTTTGGATTTTATTTTTATCCATAGCCTTCTGGAGGCTGGGTGCTCAGAATTGATGCTGTGATAAAATTCCCTCCTATGAACTTGGATTCTTACTTACATTCCTTGAATGACACAAGGCTAGTGTGCATCTTCTATGTGGACTTAATGGACACCTCATTTAGATAGCTGCTTGTTTTAAGATGAGCCTTTAAGACCCCAGACACCATTATTTTGGGTAGCCAGGCAACTTCTGGTATCTTCACCACACTATGTCATAACACCCATATCTTCAATGATATTTTCATGAAGGGTAGGGGCAAAAGCACTGTGTCATTAGAAATAATTGTTCTTAGATTAGGGCTACAATTAAGTGCTAGTTCAAAATCTACTCATTTAACTATGATTTTATATGTTTTGGTTTACTTTACAGACAGCATTATCATACTATTGGAGAACATTACAAATTATCCTCGTGGGGCATATGGTGACTCTGTTGATAATATTTTTAATTTAGTCATTGGTGTTGACTTTAAAACATTGCTGAGAAAAGGAGTGTATATATGTATAGTTCAGTTTATGGAAAAAAATACATGGCTTGCTAACTTGTACATTTCAGAAACTAAAGTAACTGCATTATTAACACAAACAATAAGTGTTGCAATTAGGGGAAAATTCCAAAAGGACTCGTTCTCAAAGGCAGAATCATGCCCGTTAGACTAATTAAGACATGTCATAAAAAAGCAAAGATAACATAAAAACAGTAAACATATTCAAGTCAAATGAACTACAACATACTTGTAATCTATAACTTTTGGATAGCAGTCATCTGCTTCTTCTGACCCTTGGGCATTTGACTTTAAGTGCAAGAAAGTAGTTCAGTTCCTTACATTTGCTATAGCTGAGTTTAAAGCAAAGTCCACAGGGGTTTCCTAATCAGATTCTTCTGGTGTGACCTACAACGGATATTGCTTGCTTTGAAAGGACAGAGTCTTGAAATGGCTGAGGACTAATGGGTGCATAAGCAAATGTGGTGAAGAAAGCTGATGGTGCCCAGCTACCAAAAATATAGCATCTGAGGTCTTAAAGGCTTGAGGGTAAACAAGTGGACATCTAGCACACAAGCATCAAAGCCCACATGGAAGAAGCACACCAGCCTGTGTCATCACAAGGTGTTGAAGGGATCAGGTATCAAGCATCAAGGAACAAAAATCACATCATTGTGAATGGGGGGGAGGGCAGAGTGGGGACCCAAAGGCCATTTGTGGGCAACTAGACACCCCTTTACAGAAGGTTCTCAGGGAGATGACTCGGTGAAGGAGCAGTGTAGCACCGATGAAACATACAACTTTCCTCTGGTTTATAAATGCTTCATCCCCCA
>NW_022105855.1:4144430-4152670 GCF_000313985.2 Echinops telfairi
AAAAAAATTACCCTCAAAGGAGTGTCTCTTGATGTAGGGTGACTAGAGAAGAGTGTTCGATGGCCGGTACAGACTGGTCTTCCCCCTCTCCCTGAAAGTTGAAGTGAGGTCTTCTCTGTCAAAGTGGATTTTCAGATTTACAAATAAGGGTGTGATACATTATTCATGAACACCAGGCAGGCACACTATCTGGTTGTTTGTGAGACTGAATTCGATTACATGTCCTGGGAACAGATGCAAGGCAGGCACATAAAAAAATGCTTCATTAAAAAATGATTGATGCAAATAACTTAGATTCACAGTTTTTAACATATGTAAACACCTTTGAAACTATCATCATAATAAAGAATGTGAATATATTAACCCCTCCCCCAAATGAGCTTGTTTACTTTTGCAATAGCTACATTCTGCACCTAGTGACCTCCATCCTTAAGTTTCCACTATCTTGTCAGTTAGCATTCTTTCATGATATTTTACATTTTGTAGCATTTTATAGTCTATGCACATGTTCTAGTATGTGAATGGAATCACAATGTATGTGTTATGCCCTTTTTATTTTTGTCTTCTTTCCTTCAGCACATGTCATTTTATAGCCATCCATGTTGTAGCTTGACAGTAGTTCATTACGTTTTACTGCTGCAGGGTATTCTGTTGGTTGGATACATCATACTTCTTTATCCATTCATCGGCTAATGGGCATTTCATTAACTTTAGAATTGTTTCTAACAAGTATAGCTGGTATGACTTCTCATTTACTATTTCTCATATTTACATATACTCCATTTTCTTTGGGGTACAGGCCTAAGAGTAAAATGGTGAATCATATAATAGGTTCATGCTTGAATTTTTATAAAAATGGAAACTACTCCCACATGGCTGTGCATTTTTATATTCATATTAGAAGCATATTAGGGTGCAAGTTATATCAGATTCAAGTACAAAACTACTGTGCTCAGTTTAGAAACTTTAGCCATTAGGAATATATCATTGTGATTTTTAGCAAGCATTTTCATAAACACTTGATTTTCAGCATGTTTCTTAGTGGTTATTTGAATGTGTGTGTGGGAAAAGTCTTCTAGATCTTCATTAGCTAAAGGGTATTGACTAAATTGCTAAGAAACAACTGAACACATCATTCAATAATTGGAATTTGTAATGTAGTAATTATAAATCTAGAAAAATTTGGAGGCTGTCAAAAATGAAATGCAACAAATAAAATTGACGTTCTAGACATCAATGATCTGATTTGAACTGGTATTAGCTATTTTGGGTCAGAAAATACTACTATCCAGGTATTTATACAAACAAGAGGATTGGCTTCACATTCATTGTGCAAAACTAGATTTCAAGGTTTTCTGTGAGATGATTATATTTATCAAACTTAACAGAAATACAGTCACTCTATTATTCAGATTTGCACTCCAACTCCCAAAGCTAGTGGTGAAGTTGAACAATTCTACAAACGTCTTCAGTTTGAAACTGTCAAGTATCCTTTCAAGATGCATTGATAATTATTTTTGTTTGGAATGCAAAAGTTTGAAATAAAGAGGAAGGAATAGAAATAGGAAAATATGGCCTTGATAAATGAAGCCAGAGATCACACGTTATAATTTTGTAAGATCAAGAACTTTTTCAGTGCAAATACTACTTTTCAAGTACAAAAAATGATGATGATACTCATTGACTTCTCTGGATGGAATACACAAAAATCAAATAGACTCTACTGATAGGAAGAGATCATGGGAAAGCAGCAAAAAACAGACAAGGATTTGAATGTGGAACAAACTATCAATTGCTCATATGTTAAGTGAAGGGGAAGAAGATTAAAGCAAATCTATGAGGGTCAAAATACAACCTTGAGTATAACATACCAGAATTTGGAGAAAGAGTAAAAATATATTTGGATTTTTGAAATTTAATTATAGAACACCTGATGAGGTCAGGGAAGACATCAAGAGTATCATTCATGAAGAAAAGAAAAGGTCATTAAAAAGATAGGAGTGAAAGAAAAGATCAGCAAGGATGTAAGAAGAGATTCTGAACCTTCCTCTTTATAATCAAACTAGCTAAGGCACAGGAAGGAAATGATGAAGCAAAGAGCTAAACAAAACTTCCCAAGGGGAGCTAGAGAAGACAAACACAACATTGTAATGATATGTATAAAGACCTACAGTTAGAGAACCAAAAAGGAAAGCCAAACTCAGCACATCTTAGACTGGAAAAAAACTCAAGGAAAAACAGCTCAACCGTATGTTGAAATATTGAAGGACTTCTATGAGTAAATTATTGAATGAAGAAGGACGAATTTTTTTAAAGATGAGAAGAGTACAGAGAGTCAATGTGCCAATACACACACATTGACACTAAACTATGTCAAGAGGTTGTACACGAGCAAGAACCAATGGTAAAAAGTACGAAGTTCAAGCTGCATTGAAAGCTTTAGCCAAAACAAGGCTCCAGGAATTGATGAAGCACTGGAAGCATTCATTCTTTTATGTCAGGAAATTTGGAAGGCAGCTATTTGACCAATTGACTGAAAGGGATCCATATTTCTTATGCATTCCAAAGATTGGTGATCCTACATATGCTCAAATTGTAGAAAAATATTATTAATATCATATGCAAGTAAAATTTTGCTGAAGATCATCCATCAACATGTACAGCAGTACAATGACAGGCAGTTGCTAGAAATTCAGGCTGGATTAAGAAAGGGACTTAGGACAAGGAATATCATTGCTGATATTAGATGGATCTTGGCTAAAAGCAGAGAATTCCAGAAATATGTTTATTTGTGTTTTTTGACTTTACTAAGATATTCACTGTGTTAACCATAACAAATTATGGATAGGTTTGAGAAGAATAGAAAATCCAGAGCACTGCATTATGCTCATGTGGAACTTGTACTTGGACAAAGAGGCAGTTGTTTGAACAGAGCAAGGGCTTAATTCATAGTTTAAAATAGTAAAGGTATATGTTAGGGTTGAATGCTCTTATCATACTTATTAAGTGTTTGTGCTGAGCAAATAATCAGAGAAGCTGGATTTTTGAGAAGAAGAATGCAGCATCCGAATGAGAGGAAATCTTATTAACAATGTGTGATATGCCGTGTTGAAATGCAAGGATGTTACTTTAAAGTCTAAGATGGGCCTGACTCTAGCTGTTATATTTTCTAGAGACTCCTATGCATGTGAAAATGGAACATTGAGCAAGAAAGACCAAAAAAGAATTTATGCATTTTAATTATTGCTTCTGTTGCCTAAAGGGCCTCACTTTGAGTCATTCAATGGGCTGGGACGACTGATACTTCAGCTTATGGTCTTGATCCTGCAGACCACCCTTCATGGATGGCTTTTCTTTTGGAGGCTGTAGAATTCTCGATTCCTGTTTCTCAAATGGCTCACTTTATGTTCATCAGAATGACAAGACTGACCAATCAGAGAGATCAAGTCCGGTGCACATTGTTTGCATGCTCCCACTTAGACGGAGTTACAGACTATGGATAGAAGAACTATACCAAGCAATTTAATTTCAGTGTTGTCAGTAATGCACTTTGTAAAAATAATGTACTTTGTAAACTCTAGGAAATCCATTAATAAATAGATCTTTCATGCATTTAAAAATACTCAATTAAAGCAAAAGAGAAAGAAAAAGAAAGGCAAAAGCGGAAGAGAATTCAACTGTATACAAATCACATTAAATGTAAACATACCATTTAAAAGATGGGATGCTCATATTGTACAAAGAGGAGAAATCCAATTACAAACATGCTGGAAGAAACTCACTTTCATTATAAAAGAGATGGGTAAGAGATTAAGATATTTTAAAAAGATCAAGCAAACCTTACCAAAAGCAATCTGGCGTAGATATTTTTTATTCTAGATTATCTTCAATACAAAGAATAATTAGGAATAAAAATCAAATTACATTAATTCAAAATGATCAATCTATTAAAAGGGAATAAACATTTAAAATGTGTGTATATATATACCCACACACAGGCTTTGAGATTATTGAGCCCAGACTAGTATAGCACTTTTTACCCTTGATAAAAGTACTGAAAGCAATCTATATTACTGACATTAAATTTAACGATTAAATAAATACATCATTTTGTCTTTGTTCATGAACAAAACAAGAATATTTGTGCTCACTACTTTTGTTTAGAATGCTAAGTCACTAGTTCAAAGGAATAGAGAAAAGATAACCTGCAGAGGGAAAAAACAAATATGAATAGGCACTTACACTGCCTTGCATTAAATTTTTACTCGGGCATTATTCCAGGAATAGAATAAAAGAATAGTTAATCAGAGTAATTTACTGCATTAATAAAAAAGGACAGGGGAGACTTAAGTCATTAAGTCAATAGATGTAGAAAACATCTGATAAAATCAACTCTCATTTGCATTCAAATCTTCAAGGAAATGAATAACAGAGGGTATTTCTTAATCTGAGGATTGTCATCTATAAAACACCAACAACACACATCATAATTAATGAATGTTTCCCATGTGAAATGAAGAGATTAACTTTATGAAAATATGAATTCTTAAAAATTGGTGATTTATAGATTCAGTGCAATATCAGTTAAAATGTAGTAATTTACATGCATTGATGTGTAAATATTAACAATTGAGTTTAGAAATTTAAAGGACCAGGAATAAATGAGATAATGTTTAGTAAAATTAATAATGTAAGAGGATCTGCAACTACTACACCTCAACACTTATTTTATGGCTATAATTCTTGAAATTATGGCATTAATGCAAGGACAGAAAAACTGGTTAGTGGAATAGAATAGAATCCAGAAACCGATTCATGCCTAAACAATCTTGTGTTATAACATAGAGGATGAAGTAAACAAAAGGGAAAGTGTGGATTTTACAATAATTGATATAAGATGAACCAGATATAATGAAAATTTATTTTTAATTATATTTTTCATTTTACTGAAACGTTAACTTCAGAAGGATTGTGCATTTAAATATAAATGAAATAACTAGAAGTATAAATTGAAATAACTAGAAGTAGCAAAACACAGGGGGAAAAACTGTGAAAAAGGAGAAAAGACAAAATGGGTTCCAGTAAAATCAGAACTGCTCCAAATTGGAAGAATGAAGAGAACACAGTAAATTAAAATGCCGTGTGGGTATTTAAGATAAGACTCACCAATTTAAAGAGAACTCCCACACATTAATAAGTAAAATAGATAACCCGACAGAAAAATAGGCAAAATAATAATAATAAAATGCAATCTATGGGATAATAAAACAACCATATATTCATTCTGAATCTGATTACCAACCGGGAAATATAAATAAAATGTGCACTTACATAACATTATACACTCATCTAGGAGTGCTGGTTGGTGGTGTAGTTGACTCTGCAGGAGGCATATTATTTTTTAATTTAAAAAATCATTTTATTGGGGTCTCATACAGCTCTTATCACAAACCATACATACATCTACTGTGTCAAGCACATTTGTACATTTGTTGCCCCCATCATTATGAAAATAATTTTCTTTCTACTTGAGCCCTTGGTATCAGCTCATTTCCCCCCTCCCCTACCTTCTCTCACTCTGAAACCTTGATAATTTATAAATTATTATTATTTTTTCATGTTTTACACTGACCAATGCCTCTCTTCACCCACTTTTCTGTTGTCCATCCCCCTGGGAGGGGTTATGTGTGTAGCATTGTGATCAGTTCTCCCTTCTTCCCCCACTTTCACCTTCCCCTCCTGGTATCACTACTCTCATTATTGGTCTTGAGGGGTTTATCTGTCCTGGATTCCTTGTGTTTCCAGCTCTTACCTGTACCAGTGTACATGCTCTGGTCTAGCTGGATTTGTAAGTTAGAATTGGGGTCATGTGGAGTGGGGGAAGCATTAAAGAACTCGAGGAAAGTTGTATGTTTCCTCGGTGCTACACTGTAACCTGACCGGCTCATCTCTTCCTTGTGACCCTTCTGTAAGGGGATGTCCAACTGTGTACAGATGAGCTTTGGGTCTCCACTCCATACTCCCCCTCATTCACATTGATATGATTGTTTGTCCTGGGTCTTTGATCCCTCATACCTGATCCCATGGACATCTCTGTTCACACAGGCTGGTGTGCTTCTTCCATGTGGACTTTGTTTCTTCTCAGCTAGATGACTGCTTGTTTATCTTCAAGCCTTTAAGATCCCAGATGCTATTTCTTTTGATAACCAGGCACCATCAGCTTTCTTCACCACATTTGCTTATGCACCCATATTGTCTTCAGCTCTTGTGTTGGAAACTGAACCTCACAGAATGACAGGTTATTAGAAAAAAGTGTATAACTCTTCTCTTGATCTGCATGTGACCATACCATACTTCATGCATGGTGATATGATTAAAACAACTGTAAATTTCCCATGCCCACACATATGCACACATGCATATACACTGTAATTCATGTATGCATGAGTTTATTTTAGGTACACTTGTTTTACCTGATTAGGTATCCTTATAAAATGAATCATATAATGTGCTTTCTGTGGTATGTGTTGAATGTGCCCAGATCCCAATCAAATCTAGCCCAACATTCTCTGCAGTCAGTCTCCAAGCAATACAAAAGCCACGTGCTGGTCACTGTCTGTCCAGTGACATGCCTGCTACTACCTGGTTGACAAAAGCATTTTTTAACTTCGGAAACTTTCTGGTGCGTGGCCTCCTCAGTTTGTCAAGTCATACAGGTTATTATAAAGTCAATTTAAACAAGTATTTTTGTTTCTGATATACACTTACAACAACAACAAAAAGAATCATATAAACCCAGAAGAAATATCAGTCTAGAATCCATAGATTCACATTTTTGTATTTTTGGTTAATATAGTTTGTATGGTTTTGTAGTAATACTTATCGACTCACCTTCATATGTTGTTACTATAAATATAGATGTTGTGAAGCATCAGAGCACTGGGGACCTTTAGGTCAATGTGGTTGATATGGAAAAACATGCTTTTATTCTTGTTTAGCAACTATTTCTAAAATTAAATGAGGCACATTGCTGCTGATTGAATTAATCAAAAACTGATTTTTAAAGAATACTGCAACAAATATGGTTCCATTTAATGGAATAGATGATTTTGATTATGATGTTTTAAACACTTGATTCAAGTCCATCCAAAATTTTAAGCATCTGTATTTCTGCTTCTCTCTTAATTTTACTATTTAAAAAAAGTATTTATCACCAACTTTTGATCTTCTATTTCTGATCTTTTAGACAGCTAGTAGAAAAAATAAAACAGATTTATAAAATTTTAAAAAAAGGAATTTAAATGTAAAGAGAAAAAAGTAGAAACTGTTATTATTCATTTCAGTTAACCAGATAATGGGAGGCATGCATATTCATAATGATCTATAAAGCCAAAGTTTAATAGATATTAATATAGAGGACAAATTTGTGTACATTTTCACATTTCTCTATTATCATGCATGATGGTGCCTCAAAATCCATAAAATTATTCAATTTTTCTTTTAATTCTAGTTTTCACAATTTGAAGCAAAAATGTTTAGCGATTGTGTATAGGGGTTTGTGGATAGCAATTGCCATCTACCCTCATTCATAGGAGGAACAATATTTCAATCATGCCTACTAGAATCTGAATATTTTTCTTTTTACAGGTTAAAATTTTATTTTCTTAAGCTTATGAGATTCTCAGGGTGTCCACTTTTATTTCAAGTCCTGTGATACCTGCTGAAACTTGGTTTATATTTCTCCTCTAACTGTCCTTCACATTTTCCATTTTAGTGCTCTATGACTCGTGCCTGACACCGAGTGTGGGGCCAGATGAGAAGATACTGCCACCAGTGTATGCTTCCTGCACAGGAAGACCCGCTGGTATGTCATCATCAGTTCTTTTTTTAACGCAGCCGCACTAAGGGCCAATCATATTTACCAGCAGTTTCTCTTACTCTCAAAGCCAAGGTAAAAAGCCAGCAGAGGATGTAAACTTCTCCAGCTGGTGAAATCCCGGGGCACAGATACAGGTATGACCAGTGTGGTGGCTATGTGACCCATGTCTTTACACTATCCACACTAGTGAGGATAGAAGGATAAAGTAGAATTTGCATGTGAAGCTACCTGAGAAGTTGGGGTAGTTTTAGATTTTTTAAAGGTATTGATCTTGGGGTTGATGCTTACTAATTCCTTTAGTTAACTTTGTTCTAGAGGTGAAAATGAAGACAAATCAGAATGAGAATGCAGAATATGATCC
>NW_022105855.1:4152789-4157796 GCF_000313985.2 Echinops telfairi
CATAGTCTCTCATCATGAAGTTAAATGTAACTGGAAGATATTGAATATTTTGATGATATGTTATATTTATATCAAAATAAATCTAGTTTCATAAAAACAAATTTATTTTTGTTTTACTTAGAGGATTAAATAACAAAACAAATGAATGAAAAATAACTTGTTAGGAAAATATATCACCTTACAACAAAATGATAATATAATTTGGTACTTTACTACTAAAGAATTTATTGAAAAAGTAACAGTAGCTTATTTACACATTCTTAAAAATAATTTTCTTGAAATTACAAAGTAAACAAGACTATTAATGTATGTGAAATATATCAGTAAAACAATAGTTTCTGTTTACAGAGCTATTTAAAATATACTTTGGAAAAACGTTTCTCTCCTAGTTAATCATTAAATATACTAGATGTGCTTATTTATTTTTGAGTAGTCTATGAACATATTAACATATTTTAATTACTGGTATTTGAGTTTCTACTATTATTCTGAATATGTGAATTTTATTCACTCATTAAATTTTTTCAGAGATTAGACGTATTATGTATTCAAAGTATAATATTTGGAAAAGAAAGATATGCCAGTTACTCCCCAGTTTTTACTGAACCCCTAATATGTATTGTGCCATAAATCATGCTGAGCTATGAAGAAGATTGAGAAAAAAGAACCTTGCTTCATAAATTTGTCAAGACCCATAGTAAGGAATATAGCATAAGTAATATATGTACTCATTTCAGCAAATGTCATGGAATTAATCTGTAAGAACAAATACAAAAATCTTCCAAATTATACATTTAATCAATAGCCACTTAATTTCTCTGTGACTTTATTTTTTATTTTATTATGTTTTGATAATGTACACACTACTTTATAATTTAATTATTTTTCTTTAAACAATAGTATTTTTACACAAGTTGATTTTAAACTACATTTTACATTTTATAAAGTATTTCATTATATATGCACTTAGTTTTATTCAAACATTTATTCAAATGTTTTATTAAAACATTTTTATTGTTGAATTTAGATAGTTTCTTACATCACTATTATGATTTTTTAAATTGCAAAAACTTAAGTTCAATAATGTATAGTGTGATTTTTTATGTTGCATGTTTCTATGAGTAATTATTATTGAATTTGTGGAACGTGATTAATTAAAATCTTTTCAATTATTTTGGTTACATAGCAGATAATGTAATTCTTTTCTGTCTAATGTATGTTCATTCCACTTACTAAAATTTCTTATTTGGTTGCTTACCATATATACTCAAATATAAGCCAACCCGAATGTAAGCCGAGACACCTAATTTTACCATAAAAACCCGGGAAACTTATTGACTTGAGTATAAGCCTAGGGTGGAAAATGCAGCAGCTACTGGTAAATTTCAAAATAAAATAGATACCAATAAAATTAAATTAATTGAGTCATCAGTAGGTTAAATGTTTTTGCATACTTATTTCAAAGAAAAACAGTAAACTAGCTGTAAGTGGAAAAGAGGGTCAACATAAACAATATGGTTTGAACAATACCTTTAAAAGTACAAAAACCTTAACTCAATCAGCAACCAAGCTAAAATACAAGAGTTAAATTCCTTCAAAACTGGATTCTTCCTCCTCATCAGTATGTCCAAACGGAACTTCAGGTTCAGCTGGGGTGAGGTTATCGGCATAGGCACTGTCAGCATCACTGAGTGCGCAGTCATCCCCATCACTGCTGTTGTTCTCACACACAGCGCTGTCTTCACTGCCATCCACAGCATTACAAAGGCCACATTTCTGGAAGGCACATTGCACCATGTCCTCTGGAATCTCTTCCCAGGCGTCACAAACCCACTTTGCTATCAATTCTATGTCGGACCCATCAGATTTCCAACTTTTGTCAGTTGGGCTTGACCAGATAACATCCATTCATGCCACATCGTTCCCACATGGTCTTTGAAAGGTTTATTAAAACCCCCATCTAGGGGCTGCAATACAGATGTAAGCCCACCTGGAATAACAGCCAAAGTAACTTGAAAAGACTTTGCCAATATTTTTATGTATTCAGATGTGTGGGCTCTGAACATATCTCAAACTAGCAATGATGTTTTTGGGGTTTTTTTAGGCCTGTTTCTGATCGTCCATTCCAATTTCTTGCAGCCATTTTTTTGCTCCATCTTCACCCAGCCTTTACTAGGTGCAGGCACTGTAATTCATGGTGGGAATTTGACCTTTTTAGGCAAGGTCTTCCTTTTAAAAATGATGACAGGCTGCAGATTAGTTCCATCAGCCAAATATGACAGAAGGACCGTGAAATGTTATTTTTCATTTCCTATGGTTCTTGAGTAAAATAGTAGTTTGTCTCCCAAACTTGCCACAGTTCTGTTGCTTGAAAGATCAGAGATCCATATTCCCAGTATCTCCCAGGTCACAGTTATGGATTCTTCTTTGTTTTATGATGAATGAATGGAATGACACTTTTCCATCAAGGTCTGTGAAATCTTTGTTCTTTGTTGCAAACATAGGGCAACATGAAGCAGGCGCACCAGCCTGCTGATGCAACAAAATTTTCAATGCCTGGTGCTTTTAACTTGTCATCTTTGGCCATTTGAAAGGCACATAGGCGAATTCCCATGCATGTTCGCAGTAACCATTTTGATGACACTCCATAACCCATTTATACAATTCAGTCTCTAGAGCACATATGAAGTCATGAAACCAAGTCAAGCTTTTTTTGGCCTCTGGAATCTTTTCCAAGTCAGCTCTCATTTCCCACCACTTCCTCACTTGCTTTTGCCAACACAAAATGCCCTACCTGAAATACTGTTATTTCTTTTTTCTGTTCTTTACACAACCTTAAGCTTGAAACCAGCTTCATATGACCTGTGTTTTTGTTTTGGTCCAGGATTAGAAGTATTGGGATCCATTTATAACATGATAAAAATTTTAAAAAAAACTTTGAAAAAGAATGTCATACTATAGCGATTGAATTCTCAAAATATACCATAAGCCCTACTCTATAAATAAGCCCGAATTAAAGTTCTTAAAAGAGGTCAAATTACAGTAAAAACAGTTGTGTCTAGGCAACTACCGGTACACACATAAACAAGTAAAATCAATTGGCAATAGAATTCCACAGTACAGATAGACTTCACCCTGGAAAACAGATAGCCCCCCCCAAAAGAATCTCACTCAAAAGACACCACGAGACCCAAAACATGCTGGATCCCCAAGGGAGCTGACGGTAATTCAGGGTTTGTAGAATTCGGTATGATAATATTCCAGAATGCGATGACATGACTGTGTTTGCATAGAGCAGCCTGTGTTAGGGTTCATACTATACACGCTGCTTTGTGTACCCCCTGTGTTACTGCATGCTCTACGTTACTGCATACACAATGTTACCCTATATGTATGGGAAGTGTTAATGCAACACTTGCAGTAACACAGTGGGTATACAATGCAGCGTGTATATTATGAGCCTTAACACAAGCTGCTCTAAGCAAGCATAGTCAACACTGGTTCCAGATAGGGGTTAATGAGAAAATTAAAAATAAATGTACGGTATATCCAAGACCAGAGTTATACCGGTACTTGTATTCAGCAATGCTTGGGCGGAACAAGGGGGCGTAACCAAGCAGGGTTAAGACTGTAAAGGTTATGTCATTGGTCACCGCCCTGGAGAAGAGTGGGAGAAGAGCTGCCACATCCGACATTCCCCTGACCAGGATGCGGTGTGCCCCAGGTACCAGCACACAGAAGCGGGCAGGTTCTTGCCCAGTATTCCACGAACAACACAGAAGCTGCGGCGTGCAGGAGAAAAGAGCGGTGATATCAGCAGCCATCCGACCAACCACAGAGGCTTCAAATGCCCTCAGATGAGCGGGAGACACAGGGAACAGGTAAGTGGGACCCTTACTCAAGTATAAGCTGAGGGGGGCTTTTTCAGCATAAAAATGTGCTGAAAAATTCGGCTTGTACACAAGTATATATGGTATTTTCTTTTTGTATTATTACTTTTAGTGTCTGTGAAATGTTTTGAGACTATGTCCATAATATGAATTTAAGTTGTCATATGAAGCATGTATCTAAAACATGGTAATCAAAATCAATCTATAAGTATTTATAAGAAATAACTCATTGCTATCGAGTCAATTCTGACTCACAGTGACCCTATAAAATGGTAGAACTGCCCCTTTAGATTTCTGGTAATTTAAATCTTTTTGGGAGAAGACAACCTCATCTTTTTCCTGTGGAGTGACCAGTGGGTTTGAACCACTGCCCAGGGCAAAAAACAATACACTATTCCACCAGGGCTCTTTGCATAGGAAAGAGATGTGCTAAAATGTTCCTTTGCATAGGAAGAGATCTGCTAAAATGTTCACTATAAGTACAGTTGTCATAGAATTATGGACTAGATCCACTTTAGCAGTTTTCAAAGATTCCCTATGTGTATGGATTCATTTTATATTCAGAAAAACATTTGAAGCTGTTATATAATGCATTGCTTATTATTTGCTTTACATTATTTATTATTCCACAAATAATGTATTTGTTTGTTTATTCATTTGTTAATTTATTCCTTCATTCATTTTTCAATGATTTTACACTCAGCTGCCAATTGAAGAAATGGGGGTTGGAAGCCTCTAATTGAATCCTGAGGGAAAAGACCGGGTAACCTGCTTCAGATTGTAAAGATTGCTGTTTTATACTTTAGTCCCTTGAGTTGATTCCAACTACAAGTCGGCCTTCAAGACAGTACACACCATGGGGTTTCCTAAACGGTGGTCTTAGCAGGATCAGATTTCCAGCCCTTCCACATTCCCAGCAAAGCTCCTGGTGGGTTCCATACAGAAAGCAGCCAAGTACTGAACTGCACCAACCAGACTAGAAAATCATTCGTGCCAGTTCCGCTTTGTCATATGAAGTTATCAAGATTCAAAAATGGATTTAACAGCCCCAAACAATAGCAATATTCTGCTCTTTGCATTTTCCTTTACTTTGGGGGGTTTGTATATATATATATAT
>NW_022105855.1:4158128-4164058 GCF_000313985.2 Echinops telfairi
GGATTACTTTTAAACCTGAAAAAAAAAAAAGCTGATAATTGCACTTTGTTACCTTTGCCTTACTGAAATGAAAACATCACAAGGATAACAACAAACCCCACCCTACACTAAGCTTGAAGAGCACCCATTGCCATATACAAAACTCTTCTCTTGGCTCTCTTAAATACTGACTGCATCTTGTATCGCTGTTAAAACATAATTTAACAACTTTTTATCTTCAAGTTTTTTAATCATAGTATGTTTCAGTTGTGAAAGGGCCGCCTCAAAATTAGTACACAATCTAGCTGATGTTTAATATTATTTCAAAAAACATTTGTATCTCAACAACCTTTATAGGTTCAACTATTGGTATACATAAAAATTCTGAGCACTCCGTTTGCAGCAGGCTATGGATCACAGAAAAAAAGAAATCCATTTACAGAGTCCCCAGGTGAGCTTCTGGGGAGCCCCCTTTGATCATGAACCACGATGTGAACAGACTTGATATCAGACAGTGTGAAGTGGATTCATGCAGATGTAGTTAGGTTAAAATTTAACAGCTTTTCTTTCGTTTTCTCTCATGACACATTTTCAATTTGTTTTAATTTTCAGTATTCCCTTCTTTCTTTGGATTGAGGGTTTTCTATGTTTTGTTGTGCTTTTGTCTATTTGATTTGTTTTGTGATAGTGCTTGGAATTTTAATGCATGATTTCCTTTATTTGAGATTCAGAACAGGTAAATCTGTAGAGACAGTGACTAGATTATCATAGATTTTACGGTTATGACAGAGGACGTTGTGGGGGAAACAGCAAACTAATAATGAGTACAAGAATAAAGAAAATGTTCTAAAATTGATTGTGCTGAAAGAAAAAGTCTTTTAACTATATTTAAACCATTGCTTTGCAAGGTAGGTGAATGACATGTCAATAAAACGTTTACAATTTAAAAAATATTTTGAGTCATAGGTAGTTCCCAACCTCTTAAGATAAATTGATCCTTTAATATATTCATGTTTCATTCTAGAAAAAACATGACATTACATTCTTTAATACCACTCGTCGCTGACTAGAGAGGACATATTTGTCTTTATTCTTAGCATTACTGTGCTGGTACTAACAGTTCAGTCAGAAAAAGAACCTTCATAATGGTTCAACTTTTTTGTCTTCCTATTAATACTTTTGTTGTTCTTAGGGTGAGTAGTTATCTTACATTTCCACAGAACTATTGTTTATATGTGTTAGCTGTATTACTCTTTTGGATTTATACATATAGGCAATCCCAGGTTTAAGAAATGTAATCTGTTCCTAAGTATCAGAAAAAAATTAAGATGATTCTTATTTAGCCTTACTCTTATACAGAGTTTTGAACCGATGCATTTCAGCTACAGTCTCTATGGAAATGTGCAGGTCTACTCTGGATCTACTGAATCAGAATCTATAAGTCGTCCATGCATTTCTTTTAAATCTTTTAAAATATTGTTTCAATGCTATGCTTGATTGATTTAAAAATTGCATGTGCTGCAAGCGAGGGGGGTTAGATGAAAGAGTTTTGTGTGGGGGTGTGTGGGTTCCCACATCTATGCTTCTGTGAGTTTCTGGTGCTGCAGGCACTTGCATGTTGCCATGTGGCTGTAAGTGCTAAGGAACAAAGATGTTGCTTTGCAAAATGCACCTGACCTAAACCAGGGTATTTTCTGTCACCTCATATGCATGTGAAAGTTTGACAATAAATAAAGAGTAACTAAAAGGGACTGATGCTTTAAATTACGGTGTTGGTGAGGAATATTGAAAATAGGGTGAGCGTCAAGATGAATAAACAAATATACCTTGGAATGAGTTCAGCCAGGGTGCCACTTAAGAGTGAGAACGATGGGACTTCCTCGTGTCCACTAACCAACATCCTTTCTAAAGCAGAGGGTCAGGGGAAAAGAGGAAGACACCGAATGAGATGGAAGGACAGTGTGATGGCCATCGCGGCTTCCAGAATAAAAAACTGTGAGGATGACGTAGGACTGGTCATGGTCTGCTTTGTGGTCACTGAGAGTTAGACCCTCTGAGGAGTGTTGCAAGTATTTTAAATTGAGGACAGTGAGATATAATATCAATTTATAAAACATTCATTTACATTACAGCAGGTATCAGCTGTCCATCATAGACAGTTCATAATCCCAGAGAATTACTGTATCTTTATTGACACTAAAGATGATCACATACTCTTGGGCACTTGCGTTATTGTCTTTAAGGCTCAATTTATTACATATTGAGATACATGTATCTTCCCTGGACAAGGTTGTCGTTACAATGATAAGTGATGTTGTTTCCTGTGCCTCCCTTTCCAAGACCTCACGATGTCTTCATATTCTGACACTTACGCATGTTGTTATCTGTAGTTCATGGCTTTCCAGTGGGTTTAGACTTACATGCCCAACAGAAGAAAACCTTGCCTGGCTCTGTGCTGGCCACACAGTTTTGCTGCGGCCACAGTGCCAATCAATTTCGCTGAAGGTCTTCCTCTGCTTTGGCTGACACTCCACCTTTCCAAGAATGACATCCTTTGCCAGGGACTGCTTCCTCCTGCGAACATGTGAAGTCCGGCTGTGCCTCGTTCAAAACAGATTTGTTTGTTCTTCTGGCAGGCCCCTGGGCTTTCAAGAGTCTTTGCCAGCACCAGACTTCAAATACCCCTTTTTCTCCAGTTTTCTTCATTCATTGTCCATCAGTCATATGCATCTGAGGCCTCTGAGAATGCCCTGATTTAGAGCAGGCACGCCATAACCTTCAAAGTGACACCTGTCTCTTCAACAGTGCAAAGGACTCTTGTGAAGCCCATTTGCCAAATGTATACATCGTTTGATTTCTTCACTTCTCCTTTGTGGATCAAAGCAAAGAGACGTCGTCGATAGCTACAGTATTTCTTCTGTTTGCCATGTAGTTCTGGTGGCATTGTTAGGGAAGTCTTGCACTGCTAGCCATAAGATTGGTGACACATCAACCTCTCTGTGAGAGACAGCGGCTATGTGTGCCTGTACAGATTGACAGCTCAGAAACTCCAAACCCAGAGGCAGGATGAGTCTGCCCCAGCTCAATGGTGGTGGGCTGCTCTTTTAGAGAGGAGCCAGGAACTCCATTGTCAATACACTTGCAGTCATAAGATAAATAAGTAAATAGAGTATTGAGTAAGACAATATGACAAGCTGGTGAGTTGTCAAATTGGAATACCTGTTTGTCCTAAAATTTGGTGCTGTTACAGTGTCAGAATATGTTTGCCATTTCAGTGGCTGCTAAGGAATAGTGGTGGGAGAGGGAAATATTGGACAGGTGACACAAGGTAATTGTTCCAATGCTACAATCATAATAAATACAAGGCTGTCTACTCTCATAAAAATACATAACTTATATTTGTAGATTCATCATGGATAAGAGATGACTGGAGGACAGTGAGTTTTAAGTGATCTGAAATAATTTTTCAAAGAAGGTATGAATTTGGATTTTCACTAATTCAATTATTTAAAAGCAATCTAGAAACTGATCATTCCAAGGAGCTACCTTTTTTATTCTGGACCTCAAAGAATATTTGTTTAACTTTTTCTGATCTACCTAGTGAAATAGCTGTTTTAACTCACTTCTTTGAGACCATCATATTTATCATTCATGAAGATATCCCCATTATTTTATGTCAAAATGATAATTTTTATTTGAGTTGATTATGCTTTTTTAAACGCTGCAGAGCAATTTTTCTGTGCTCTTTGCTTGTAGCCCTCTAAAATGAGTGAAGAGAGAGCATGCTATACGAATCTGAAATTACCCTATGCAAAGAATCAAAAGGGAAAATCACACTCAGCACAAAAACGGAGCGGTAATGTTTTCCTTTGGTTCTTTGAGATATAAAACTAAATAAGAAAGATAAATATGAAATAACAATTTTAGGTTTGATATATTGGGTTCCTCAAATGTTGAGATACATTTATATATAATATTGAATGGAATTTATGATGAAGGTAAATAGCGATATTCACCTTAAACTACAGAACTATTCGAATTTTGGGTTAACTTTCAAGTCTTTGTTTTTCTGGTTCTAAGATCTGCATTTTTATTTTGTTCAGGGTGTAAATGGCACATGATTGCAGTATTCCTGGGCCCCTCTGCAGCCTTCTGCTGCTGACAACCACAGTGTTAGGATATATGTGTGAGTGTTAAGTACTCATCGTTCTTGTGAGAACAGTGAGTCAGGATGAAAAGTGAAATGCTACAATTGCTGAACTGTTATTGAATCTCTATAAATTAAAAAGTTTATGGAAATTAGTGATTGCAGTGATGATGATTATGCTTTTTCTATTGTTTGGTATTAGTTCTTCTACCACACTGCACAATCCATAGATTTTATTTTACAATAAAATATAGACAAAGAATGGATATATTCTGATTTATTTTTTGTGTACTATGTGGTTTTCTGTATGAAAGAGATGTAGGGAAATTCTCAACTATTTTATTTATATTTTACTGCAAAAATGTTTATAACATGCATGAGAATTAGTACAGTACCTTTTCTATGAAATTAATCGGTATCTGTCAGTTGTTGCTTGATGAAATGGGAGGGGAACAGTGAAAAAGAGGAAGATCTTTCACAAGATGCATTCAGACAGTGACTACCACCCTGCGCTCCCGTGTAACCACAAACGTGTGGCTGGCGGAGGCTAGCCTGTGTCTGGTACTGTTGCACATAGGGCTGCTATTAGTCTGAATGCATTTGAGAGTTCCTGAGAGCAACATATATATTACGTTTAGGAGCAGGTTTACACTAGATAATTTTTAGGATAAATCCATGTGAAGAAGTTATTAAAAGATAATGATGATCTGGCCATAGAAATAGGAGGAAATGAAATACAAATATGACATCTTGAAAAGTGGGCTAACGAGTCAATTTTTCCAAACAGGACAGGAAGTTGAAGCACTATATTGACCAAAAATAAGTTTATTGAATTTAGATATTAGAACCATCTATTGATATTTTGTATACCAATTCATTGGTGGGGTGAATGTAGCCAAAGCCAGAATACGATTGGGTATAAACATATTGGAAGATTAGGAATTTAGAAAATTAACATAAAATTATTTTTAAAAATTATTCCTAAGAAAAAATTATACCAAGTTTTGAAAGGAAGTGGATCCACATTATCTTTAATAGGTTTTTAAAAGGAATATAAATTAATGAAATAACATTGGAAAACAGTTTACTATTATCTTCTGAAATTCAATATGACTATTTTTAATTTTAAAAATGTATTTTATTGTGAGTATGTATCCAAGAGAAATATTTGCACATGTACATACGCACACACTTATAGGAATATTCATAGCTGTGCTACTTGCAATTTAAAAAATATCAAAACTGTAGAAATTATTATTAATATTCAAGTAAATAAATAATCTGTGATGGATTCACAAAAAAGAATATTGTACTTTAATCAAAACAAATGAACTCCAATGGTGTGTACTTCTGTGAAAGAAGAGTGATGGCAATATATTTAAGTTTATAGTTATATGGATGAGAGAGAGGAGAATGGGAGAGATGACTGTGTACATAAAACAATAAATGTAGTAGTTATTGTCTTATATATAAGACACTTTGTGAAATTAGCAAATTGACTAAGTAAGTAAGTGAGCACGAGTGTCCTGTTCTTGGCGCAAGGACAGAATGTCTCAAGAGTGACAGGTTGTAAGTAGCCCTATTCTGGAGACCTGAGGTGTAAAGATTATCAAGGGACAACTTTGTTAGAAAGAGTGAAAGAAAAAAGAAGTTCAGAAATTTGGGGAAAGTTTGATTTAATATTTTCATACGTAAGAGAGTAAAACATGGACAAATGTTGAGGATACAGGGGAGAAATGGAATAATTGAACAACATGGTTAATAAGGATGGAATAGGGGAGGAAATGGAGCCCTAGTCCACCCT
>NW_022105855.1:4164990-4171762 GCF_000313985.2 Echinops telfairi
CCCCAGACGCTATAGGTCTCGATAGCCGGGCACCATCAGCCTTCTTCACCACACTTACTTATGCACACATTCATCTTCAGCGTTTATGCGTGGAAGGTGGTCACACAAATCTCTTGCATTTTAACCCACCTGCATTTGCTGGGACCGACTTTCCAGTGCTCTCATGATAACGCTGTTCGCATCCTTGCAATAAGGGCTGAGGGGACTCAGCAGAGCCCTAAGCTTCATGGGAGCCCTGCATTTTTCACTTCCATTGTCATTTAGAGATAGCCATATGACACTTGGCGCTCAGAAATTAAGCTCTTATTGATACTATTCCTTCCTCCGGATTTTGATTGTGTTATTTAGAGTCCTTGGGTACACATTTAGGTGGCTGCTTATTTTAAGACAAGTCTTTGGGACCCCAGGTACTGTTTTTCTGGTTTTCTAGTCCATATACCTTTTACATTATAATTTAGTCTGTTAAGTGTGCTGTATGAAAAAACTAAAATATTGTGAGGATTGCCAAAATGTGGCACAAAGACATGAAATGAGCCAGGCTGTTGGGAAAAAATGGCTCCAATAGACTTGTTGGACACAGAATTGCCACAAAGCTTCAATGAAAAAAAATCCATTGTCAAGGGCAATAAAACAACATATACCAGTACTTTTCAAAAATGAATATTATGGAAGTTTTTTTGAAGTAAACTATGTCCATTAATTTCATAACCACTTTACTTTCTTAAGTGTGAGAGCAGTTGATATGGCTGAGTCAATAATGATATGATTGATTCAATAAATCTTTACATTAAAAAAATTAATGGATACCATTGCATTGTACAAAGAAGAACAAGAAGATAGGAAAATTTGTGGATAATGTTTATTGTTTCCATGTAAAGTCAAGGGTGGGCCTTCTTCTGAGAGGGAATGTTGAAATCCTGTCAAAAATTCACTAAAAGATTGAATACGTACAATAACTTTCATTATCTCTGATTGCACTCCTTTGAGTTCAATAAATGTTTTTTAAAGTTACATCAAATTATCATAATGAATTGCTGTTCTAGTAAAACCATTCATGGTTTAATTTTAAACTGTGGATTGAAGTTTTTTACAGCTCTTCTCAATGCAAAACACGACCCATGGAACATACAAAACAAAAAAACGTTTCCACACAAGAGACTCAAGATCACACAACTGTGCCACCCAGTAGAGGTATGTCCTATACACTTCAAATAATAGCAATACTAGTTGAGAGATTTTTGCTTTAAATGGTTTCATTCCTTCTCTCTCATTTCAACATGTAATTTAAAATTTTTTATCTTGAACTTTGGGAAGCTCTTTAGTTTTGCTTATCTTGCTTTGTTCTGATTTTTTCATTATATTTAATTGAATACTTGATTTCATAACAGGACACTATTATCCCCCTTTTGTGCTTTCATTTTTCACCCCTTACATTACCTTTAAATATGGATCAGATTATCTGAACGCCTATTTTAAAAATACTTTTTAGGTTTGAGGATGACATTTCCTAAAGTGTAGGATTCTTGGAATTAATAGCATAGCACATCTCAATAATCGCTGAACTTGACTTACAGTTGAGAAACAAAGGTTTCTCAGGGCTCTCTCGGCTGTGACAGAGCGTATCCAGTCAACCAAGTTCTTACCTCCATAACTCCCCGTGATCTAATCCCAAACTGTTTGCTTTGGAATGCCGAGAAATCACCGAGTCTGATCGTCAGTTTAAAGCAGAGTGAAATAAGCAGATCTTGGGGCTGAGGTAATATTGCTGTCCTTTGTTTTCAAGGACAAGTCTACGGCTCATGTCAAAGAAAATGGTCCTGCTGTGGAGAAAGCTGTTACTATTTTCCAACAGAAGAGAAAACTTGGATGGACAGTAAGAAGTCATGTGAAGATCAGGATTCTATTCTCATTAACATTGATGACAAAAAAACGAGCCAGTATGTTCACTTCACTAAGTTTGCATGAGTGTTTTATGGTCTGAATTATCATAATTGTTTACGCTTTCCTTGAATCTTATTAGTCTCATTTGGTAGAATCACTTAGACATAATGATTCAGATGTATTTGCAGAGAAGAGATTATAGGCAGCAAAGAGCACAGAGAGGAATACGTATTTCTTTTTAAATAATAGAAATATTGTGTTGAAATAATCTAAAATGTTATCATTATGTCTCGCATTCTAGTACACGTGAGATTATTCTATGTTTAGCTTTTGGGTAAGAAAATAATCAGAAGAAAAACTACATCAGATGGTTTGAGTAGTCTTCTTCATTTACTGGGTCTTCTTCTTGCACCAGAAATATTTGGGAGAGGTACTACTTTGGGGTTAAAAATCTCTATCCTGGCCATGGAAAAACTAGGTACAAATGAGGATGAGTATACCTGGAATTATTCTTCACAAATTAATATTTGCTCCATTTATAAACAAAAAGAATAGGGAAGTTTCACTTTTTCAGATTTACCATGCTTACTTATTTATTTATTACCATGCTTATTTATTACATTTAGGAATATGAAATCAGTCTTACAGATCCCCTCCAATGGTTCAATTTAGGTATTAAACTTATTTGTAATTTTTAATTTCAAAAATGTTATTCATGTTAGTTCTGAAGGAAGGGTGATTTAAAAGCTCTTATGTGAAGATACTTCAAAAATTCAGAGGAAAATTCCATTTTTTAGTCACATGCTCATGAATTTTTGATGCTTCTCACATATACCTATTGGCATAATTTTAAATTAAAATAACAATATGCATAAATAATTTTTGGTGTATGAAATATAAAAAAAATAATATGATATAGAGTCACAAAGAAAATCAAGATATATTTTGCAACTACCCAAAAGGTTAGGATCCACCCAGAGGTGCTTTAAAAGATGGGAGTGGCAGTCTACCTCTAAAATATTAGCCATTGATAATTCTACAGAGCAGGGTTCTACTCAGACACAGATGGGATTGCCATGTGTTTAATTCAATCCTAGGGACTCTGAATTGAATTGAATAGAGTTTCAAAATTAATTACTTTGTTCTAGTAATAGAAAATGTACTTAATTTATTTGTTCCACAATTTCCCCATGTGCCCCAATTCTATCTTCTCTAGTGTTAAGTTTTCTACAAAATTTATGATCTGTCAGTATCTGAAATCTTGAATACAAATATATAATGCAATGGCTGTAATGAAATGTTCTAAAGCAGTGTTAGAGTTCCACGAATAGTGTAGAAGTATCTGTGTAATTCTTCTTCAGGAGTCTCCCAGAGGGTAGGTCCGACCTGGCCATGAATGCCACTCTTTGCTATTTGAAAATAGAAGTTGACTTTCACATATTAATGATGCCCCAATTTTTGTTGTATACCCTCTAGTCATGTCTAACTCATAGTGAGCCTGTAGACCAGAGTAGAATGGTCCTCAGATGTTTCCTAAACTGTGATCTCTATAGGAACATGTCACCTGCTTTTTCCTTCTGTGGAGGAGTTAATGGGTTCAAACTGGTGACCTCTCAGCCACTAAACCATTAAGTATTGCATCATCTGAGAGCTTCAGTTATGCTCTTAAGGCCTAGCTAAACTACTAGGGGTACCCAAAATAAACTGGAATTTTTTTTCAACGCTATGTATTTAATTTTTTTTTTACAAAGCAAAGTTATCACCTTCAAAGTACATACCATTACATTCTTAATACATTTGTCAAATCTGTGATTCCATTCTTGGAAACATTTTTCAAACTCATCTGTTAGATGGCTGAGAGCACCTCCATCATTTTTTTTTCTTCACCTCTTCTACTTCATCAAATCGGTGTCCTTTCATGTCCCTCTTCAATCACAGAACAAAAAGAAGTTGCATGGAGCAAGGTCAGGTGAGTAAGGTGCATGGGGTGAGAGAGGCATGCTGTTTTTTGCCAAAAACTGGCACACTGAAATGGCTGTGTGAACAGGTGCATTGTGGTGGTGGCAAAACCAGTGCCCCATTTGTCACAAATGAGGCCTTTTTTTTTTTTTTTGCACACTGTTAGCCACCTTTTCAGAATCTCTAAATAGAAAGATTGATTAACAGTCTGACATGGTGGAATGAACTCGAAATGCAATACAAGTCAGTATTTTCATCTGTTCAGGAAGATGACACACACCCAGAAGTAGGTTTGCCATCAATCGTCATTTCACCTTTTTTGAAATGAGAAAACCACGTGTAAGCTTAACTTTTTCCCATAGTGCTGTCCTTGTAAGCTGTGTTTAACATTGCAACAGTTTCTGTGGTATTTTTTCCCAGCAGGAAATAAAATTTCACAGCCACATGCTGTTCTCTTAAATCAGCCTTCAAAAAAAAAAACAAAAAACGAGGTTCAAGTAAAGCTGCTTTTACAAAAAAATTCACTGTGACTAGAGAGAACCTTCCCAGGTGATGCCAGTGGGTTCACTAACTCACAGATCAATGCTCACCTATCAGGAAAAATGCATACTATGAACACTCCACTCCACCCAGTACAAGTCCTGTTTTGGGGGTACCCCTCATATGTGAAAGAATGAACTAAAGGACATTTAATTCCAATATCCCCTTGTACAAATTAAAAGAGTACAGTATATATCTGATACCTATGTGTTTTTTAATATAATAATGATACATTAGTATAGTTTTTTACAGTTTTTTATAGCTATACAAATGTATGGATGTATGTGTATGTGTGAAAAGCAGACAGAAAAATAGATATACTTCTTTTAGAAAGAAATAAACATTTAGAAAGAAAATTGATTAATTTTTTTCTGAATAAAAAGGAACTATTTACAGTGAATAAAATATGGGAAATAAAAGCATTACATTATGTGTATAATATCTCCAAAATTCTGCATGCCTTATTTAACTTTTAAAAACATTTAATGCAATATGATTCTTTATTTAAAAGTAAGAAAAACATTCATGGAAGTTAATATATTTGCCTAAGTCCACATAGTAAATAAATGTCATAACATAGTTTAAAGCCTGTAGCTATAATATTTCATGTTTCTGGCTGTGTCTTAGTCCACAGTGCTATTGTGTTACTTATCCAACCTTGATGGCAGGCACTTGGGTTGTTGTTTCCAGTTTTTTGCTGTCATCTATAATCCTAATTATCTAGTTTATCTTTGTGCCTTTTCATTTACCATATATACTCGTGTACAAGCCGAGTTTTTTTCAGCACCTTTTCCATGCAGTGTTTGTGATAAAATTAGGTGCCTCGGCTAATATTAGGGTCAGCTTATGCTTGAGTATATACAGTATGATTTAGAGTGGGTTTACGTCATGTTTTTAGGCCTTTAACTATGTTCCTAAATCTATCCCACCTGAATTTCAAAACCATCTCCAGAACATACTGATGCAGTGAACCCCAATGACAGAAGACCCAATGAGCTGTGAGGGGACATCGAGAGCCACACTCGTGAGGAAAGCAAACGCCAAGAAAGAAAGAAACATCAAAGTGGACGTCAGACGAATCTGAAACGCACTCTTAATCTCAGAGTACCGAAAGCAAAGGGAAGAACTTGTGAAGTCAAAGACCAGAACAGACATTTTCAAAGGCCAGCCCAGGAAGACAAAGCCACATATGATCATGAAAAGTGCAGCAAACACCAAGAATTAGAAAGTCAAAAGGGAAGAGCCCATTCAGTATATTTTAACTGAAAGCAGTGATGAAAAATTCAAGCCTCAAGTTCCAAATTCGACAGATTCAATAGAAAAAATATTGAATGAGGTAGGGAGCATCAGGAGAATGAGGAAAGAATGCACAGAGTCACTGTACCTAAAAGAAGTATTCACTATTTCACATTTCATGAGGTAGCATATGAGCAAGAGTCAATATTTCTGAAGGAAGTTCAAGTTGCACTAGCCAAAATGAAACACCAATGGAAATGTTTCAGCAAGCTGGTGAAGCACTGGAAGCACTCACTCATCTGTGCCAGGAAATCTGGAATAGATTGGTCAACTGCTACTTGGTCAACTGCAACGAAGAGATCCTTATTTGTGCCAATTCCAAAGAAAGGTGACCCAACAGAACGCTCAAACTATATAATAAAATAACTTTTGTCACATGCATGTAAATTTTTCCTGAAGATCATCCAGCATTATTTTCAGCTTCAGAAGGTTGTGGAATAGGGCATATCACTACTGATGTCAGATGGACTTGTCTCATAGCAGAGAAATACCAGAAAGATGTTTACTTGTGTGTTATTGACTGCACCAATGCACTTGGCTGTGTGGATCATAATACATTATGGTCAGTCTTAAGAAGAATGGAATTTCCACAACACATCATTGTGCTCATGGAGAATTTGTACATAAATCTACGGTTTCAAATCCGGAAAGCTTTGTATCAGGCTCTCCTCTCACCACACTGTTCAATCTGTATGCTGAGCAAATAATCAGAGACTGTGAAGAATAATCCGACATCGGGATTAGAAGAACGCTTATTAAAAACCTGAAATAGGCAGATGACACCAACTTGCTTGATGAGAGTGAGAAGGACGTGAAGCAGCCCTGAGGAGGATCAAAAATTGCAGCTTTCAGTATGGATAACGACTCGGTGAATAGAAGACCCAACTCCTCACAACTGGAGGACTACGTAAGATGATGATACCTGGAGAAAAGTTTGAAGTTGTCAAAAATTATATTTTGCCTGGATCCACAATCAATGCTCATGGAAGTAGCAGTCAAGAACAACTTTCCTCTAGTTCCTAAATGTTTCCTCCCCGTTCCCACTATCATGATCCGAATTCTACCTTGCAAGTCTGGCTAGACCAGAGGATGTACA